>NW_010144282.1:0-718 GCF_000699245.1 Pterocles gutturalis
CAACCAGTTCCACCCCGCCCACATCTCCACCATCGGTACCGGCCGCGGGCAGCGGGGAACCGGGGATAGCGGGGAGATGGGGAACCGGAGAAACGGGAAACTGGGAATACCGGGGAGCTGCAGCACCGGGGAAGCGGGGAACTGGGGATACCAGGGAACCGGGAGCATCAGGGAACTGGGAATCCGGGAAGCCGTAGAACTGGGGAAGCGGGAAACCGTGGGCACTGGAGACGCGCGGCACCGGGGAACTGGGCAGCCGTGGCACTGGGGAACCGGGAGCACCAGGCAGCTGCAGCACCGAGGAAGAGGGAAACCGGGGATACCGGGGAGCCGGGAGCATCAGGGAACTGGGAAGGCGGGAAACCGGGGAACCGAGAGCACCAGGGAATCGGGAAACCGGGAGCACCAGAGAGCCGAGGAACCGGGAGCATCAGGGAGCTGAGGAGCAGCGGCACCGGGAAACAGGGGGCACCGGGCAGCCGCAGCACCGGGGAGCCATGGCACCGGGAGCACCGGGCAGCTGCAGCACCGGGGAATTGGGGAACCGGGAACACCGGGGAAGTAGGAAACCGTAGGCACCAGAGAGCCACCACACCGGGAAACCGGGGATACCGGGGAGGCGGGAGCCTCAGGGAACTGGGAAGCCGGGGAACTGGGAAACCGTGGGCACCGGGGAGCCGCGGCATCAGAGAACCGGGAGCACCGGGCAGCTGCAGCA
>NW_010144282.1:738-1258 GCF_000699245.1 Pterocles gutturalis
GAAGCGGGAGCATCAGGGAACTGGGGAATAGCAGCACCGGGGAACTGGGAGCACCGGGCAGCTGCAGCACCAGGGAAGCGGGGAACCGGGGAACTTGGAGCATCAGGGAATCGGGAAACCACGGGCACCGGAGAGCCGCAGCACCGGGGAACTGGGAGCACTGGGGAGCTGCGGCACCAGGGGAACGGGGAAACCGGGAATCGGGCAGCCACAGCACCGGGAAACCGTGGGAACTGGGAGCACTGGGCAGCTGCGGCACCGGGAAACCGGGAGCACTGGGGAGCTGCGGCAGCAGGGAATCAGGAAACCGGGAGGCCCGGGCAGCCACAGCACTGGGGAACTGGGAAACCGGGGGTATTGGGGAGCCGGGAGCACCGGGTAGCCAAGAACTGGGAGCACTGGGGAGCTGCAGCACCGGGAAACCGGGAGCACTGGGCAGCCACGGCACCGGGGGACCGGGAAACTGGGGGCACCAGGGAGCTGTGGCGGCGGGGAACTGGGGTCACTGGGGATCCGTGGC
>NW_010144283.1:0-545 GCF_000699245.1 Pterocles gutturalis
CCTGTGCGGCCCCCGCCACGGCACCCGCCAGCGCCCTCCCGGATGCAGCCACAGCCCGGTGCATCCCAGGGACTGCCCCCCACTGACCAATACAGCCCAGTGAGTGCCCACCCATCTGCCCCCGGACCAGTACATCCCAGTGAGTGCCCACCCATCTGCCCCAGGACCAGTACAGCCCAGTGAGTGCCCACCCATCTGCCCCCAGACCAGTACAGCCCAGTGAGTACCCTCCTGGCAGCACCCCTGGACCAGTACACCCCAGCAAGCACCCTCCCATCCATGCCCGCAGACCAGTGTGCACCCCAGTGAGCGCCCTCCTAGCTGTACCCCCAGCCCAGTACACCCTAGTACGTGCAGCCCCAGCCCTGCCCACCTCACACAGGCAGGCAGGTGCCCTCCCAGCTTGCTGGGGTGCTATACTGGGGTGCTGTGCCAGCCCCGCTCACACTGCCCTTCTTTTGCAGAGAGAGCCCGGCTGTGGAACCAGTGAAGACGCACCGGGAGTGAGGAGCGCTGGGACCCGGTGGGCACTGCCTGCACCATTA
>NW_010144284.1:0-2250 GCF_000699245.1 Pterocles gutturalis
CCAACGCAGCCGGTGCCAACAGGCCTGTTGTCCCCATGGGCCACCATCGTGCCATCAGCTCAGGGTGGCCTTTCCAGGACCTTTTGGCCTCCCAGATGGATCCAGGGAGCAGGGCTGCACCGAGCGGTGGGAGCTCTCTGAGCAGGACCCTGTGGTTTGGGGGTCGGGACACACGTATCCTGTCACGGGGAGGAGGGCGGCTGGAAGGGAAGAGCATCCCCAAAATCTCAGGCTGTCCCGCAGAGCAGCCGTGAAGCGGCACCTGAAGGTCCCCAGAGCTGTGTCCTCCCGCTCTCCTGGTGGCAGCTGCATCCCCAGATACTGGATGTGTTTCCTGGTCTGTGGCCACGTCCTCGCTGGAGCTGCCCTGGACTTCCTGCTGCACACCTCTGCCCACGCCTGGGCTTTCCCTGGGGAAGCAGCGAGATGCTGGAAGCAGGGAGACACTGTGTTCCCCCTCGGTGGGCTCCCAGCACACCTGGGAGAAGGTCAGGTAGATGTTGAATAAGGCGGAGGGGAAGCAGCAAAGAAACCTTCAGCCTGGTTTGGGCTTTAACACAGCCCTGTTTTAAAAAGAAAAGCCTGGGTGATGCTGTCCTGCGTGTGCTGTGCTTTCCCTCCCACCTGGCACGTGAGTCCCTGCGCAGGGTGGCTGTCTGTCCTGTGCCACCACCCTGGAAGAGGACACGCTCTGGTGCTGAGCCCCACACTGGCTGGGAACGAGGGACACCTTGAATGTGCCCCAGTGGCTTCTCCACCCTGTCCCCACCACCCGATCCCTCCCTTCAGGAGGTGATGCTCACACCTTCCTGCTCCTCCGCCAGGTCTCCAGGCAGGATCTCACTGCTGTGGACCCCTTGCGCTGCTGGAGGGCAGGGCCCGCTGCCTCCAGGATGGCGAGATGGCTGCCCCGCTCCGCCAACCTGGCCCGCTTCTGCCAGAAACTCAACCGGGTGAAGACCTTGGAGGATGACATGATGGAGACGTCCTTCAACAGATGCCTTTCCACCATTGACTTGACGCTGCTGGGCATTGGGGGCATGGTGGGCTCGGGGCTGTACGTCCTCACCGGCACTGTGGCCAAGGAGATCGCTGGCCCTGCCGTCATCGTCTCCTTCATCATCGCTGGCTTTGCCTCACTCCTGGCTGCCCTCTGCTATGCCGAGTTTGGAGCCCGGGTACCCAAAACAGGCTCTGCCTACATGTTCACCTACGTGTCCGTGGGCGAGATCTGGGCCTTCCTCATCGGCTGGAACGTGCTGCTGGAGTACATGATCGGGGGAGCCGCGGTGGCCAGGGCGTGGAGCGGCTACCTGGACTCCATCTTCAATCACAAGATCAAGAACTTCACTGAGACCCATGTGGGCCCCTGGCAGGTGCCGTTCCTGGCCCACTACCCCGACTTTCTGGCAGCTGCTATCCTGCTAGTAGCCACCGCCTTCATCTCCTTCGGGGCCAAAGTGTCCTCCTGGCTCAACCACGTCTTCTCGGCCATCAGCATGGGTGTCATCCTCTTCATTCTCATCATGGGCTTCATCCTCGCGCAGCCCAAGAACTGGAGTGCTCGGGAGGGCGGCTTCGCCCCGTACGGGCTGTCGGGCATCATGGCCGGCACGGCCACCTGCTTCTATGCCTTCGTTGGCTTCGACGTCATTGCAGCCTCCAGCGAAGAGGCCAGGAACCCCCAGCGGGCTGTCCCCAGGGCCATCGCCTTCTCCTTGGGGCTGGCCACTGGGGCCTAGTCAGTGGTGCTGACGCTGATGGTGCCCTGGCACACGCTGGACCCTGACTCCGCCCTGGCAGATGCGTTTTACAGGAGGGGCTACGCCTGGGCAGGGTTCCTGGTGGCCGCTGGCTCCATTTGTGGTGAGTACAGGCAGGGCGATGGGAGCTGCCCACCAGCTCCTGGTGGGGGCTGGGAACCATGGCAATTTGGGTCTGACATGGTCTTCCTTCTTCTGCCCATCCCTCAGCGATGAACACAGTCCTGCTGAGCAACCTCTTCTCCCTGCCACGCATCGTCTATGCCATGGCCGAGGATGGGCTCTTCTTCCAGGTCTTCTCCCGCGTGCATCCCCGCACACAGGTGCCTGTCGTCGGCATCGTGGTCTTCGGGCTGCTCATGGCCCTGTTGGCCCTTGTCTTCGACCTGGAGGCCCTGGTGCAGTTCCTGTCCATCGGCACACTGCTGGCCTACACCTTCGTGGCCGCGAGCATCATCGTCCTGCGCTTTCAGCAGCAGAAAGTGGA
>NW_010144284.1:2273-3978 GCF_000699245.1 Pterocles gutturalis
CCCGAGCCCCACGAGGGTCCGTCCGCCGGCGAGCTGAAGGAGTATGAGTCCTTCTCCGACAAGCTCCAGCTGGTGGACAGGGACAAAAGCAAAGAGCACCGGGAGCCGGGGCAGCTGAAGGCAGCTTTTGAGCCCTACCTGGAGTTCCTCAGCGACTTCTACCCGGGTGAAGTGGTCACGGTGGCCGTGGTGACGCTGATGGTGTCTGCCATCTGCCTCTGCTCCATCTTGGTGTTCGGCAACACCCACCTCCACCTGCCCACCTGGAGCTACTCCCTGCTGCTGGTCCTCTTCAGCCTGGGCTTCCTGCTCAGCCTCCTCCTCATCTGGGCACACGAGCAGCAGCACGGCACCCAGACCTTCCAGGTACGCGGGGGCCGGGCAGGACAAGTCCCTCTGCCGGGGGCAGTGGGGTGGGAGCAGCTCTGAGGGACCCACAGGAGGGTCACACCAGTCTGGTGAAAGCACCACAACTGTCAGAGGAGGAGGGTGTCAGCAAGCACTGGGTGTGGGGGGCGTTGGTGCCTGCGGTGTCACCCTGCATGGTCACCGGTCCCTGGGAGGGGACATCCCCAGCAGCTCCGTGTCCCTCCGGTGGGATTGCTTCTGCCCATCTTGGTGTCCCTCCTCCACAATTCCACAGCCTCCCGCTCCCCTCCTGCCCATTGCAACTCCTTCTGCCTTTGGTCCGCCCTCGAGCTATGCCATGGAGGTCTCTTCTTCAGCCTCCACATCACTTTTGTGCCTCTCATGCTCCCCCCTCTCCAGTTTCCAGCCCACCTGGGCCCTGGTGTGGTGCAGTGGTAAACCCAGTGCTACCCCCACCTCCCTGCTGTGACCTGCCCTGGCTTCTCCAGCGAGGACCGTGTTGGCTCTGGATTCCACTGGGGGCTTGTTTGGTCCTTGTGATGGTGCCTCTGGGCTGTTTCCAGAACCTGTGCCCACCCCACCAGCCCGGCATGCAGCGTGGCTCCCAGCTCCTTGCTCCATCACTGGCTGTTGCTCCTTTTGTCTGCCTTTTTCCAGGACAAAAAAAAAAAAAAAAGGTCATTTTCAGAAAGCCCAGCGTGAAAGTCACTTTGACCCCGCATTTACCAGTGCTGGGTTTGTGTGTATAGTTTTAAGGATGGTCTCATCCCCCTCTGGGTCTGTTTCTCCCACAGATCCCCCTGGTACCTCTCTCCCCAGCGCTAAGCATCGTCCTCAACATCTATCTGATGCTGAAGCTCAGCTACATGACGTGGCTTCGCTTTGCTGTCTGGCTGCTTTTAGGTGAGTGTTCCCGCAGCAGCGTGATTCCCGGGAAGGTGGCAGCTGCTTTGGGGGAGCAGGGAGCAGGGCTGGTCCGGGCACCGGCCGGCGGCTTTGGCAGCTCTTTTCCCCCGGTGATGGGTTTATAAAGCACATCGTGCCCCCCTTCTGCCTCTGATTCCCCTTCCAGCATCTCCCTGCCCCTCTCTGGTTCCCAGAGCGTCACAGTTCGTCCCTGTGGAGGTTCAGATCCTCCTTCAAGCTCTGGACCAGAACCACCCCCTGCTCCCGAGGCAGCTCCCTGGGGCTTGAGGAGCCCTTCCCAGCGAGGGCTTCCTCTCCCCAGGAACTGGGGTTGCCCCCCTTGCCCTTAGCACACTGCCGGATCCTTTTCCACCTGCAAGCAGCTGGTTTAAGCCCCCCGTGCTATGGCTCGTGCCGCTCCCCCGGTGCC
>NW_010144285.1:0-3667 GCF_000699245.1 Pterocles gutturalis
ATATAGAACCTCCGCGAACCCCACTCATCACACCCAGGGTAGTTTTATGAGCTGGGTCGCGAAAATGCTAAAACAAATAGTATACCAAATCACACATTATGCTGTGACCCCTGTATCTGAATGCCAAATGATTAATTCATTCTATTTCAAACTTACTTGTTTAAGCCAAATCATTAGCACCTCTCTTAACACAGGGCATCAGGGCATCTAACCCTGTCCAAGATGATATCTAACCCTGGGCAAAATGGTGAATCTCTCTGTGCCTGGCCTAGTTCCACATGTGCAAAACAGGATTAGCAGACTGGCTGAATCTCTGCATGTTTTCTGTCATTTTAAATCTTTCCAGTTCTTGGATTTATGCTAGTGAAGGGAAGATTTTGGCTTTTTAATTAAAGCTTTCTGACTCTCACAGCTTGAGAGAAAAGCTGGAAGTGAACGAACTATAGAGACTGGCATTTAAATTTAAAAAAAAAAAAAAAGAATCTGCTGAATTTTTTTAAAAAATTATCTTTAAAACCAAACTTCATGACTTTTTTTGTTGGCTTGACTCATGATTCATTTATTGTTTTTATCACTTGGGTTGCAAAGAGCTTGCAATAATGTTGCCTTTCTAAAACTCTTTCTTGGCCTTGTCTAGTTAATTTGTCATACCTTTGTATAGAGACAGTCTCTTACAATATAACCACAGTTTCCCTTGCCCTGCTGTTAACTGATGCCTTCGGGTGTGACCATAATGTGAATGACAGTACTGTAGAGCTTTAAACCAAGGGAGTCGATTAAAGGGATTTTATTTTTTTTTCAGTAACAAGTTTATAATGTAATGGTGGCTGCCAAATTCAGAGTAAATCACAGCCTTCATTTGCTAAGCTCAGTTGCTCAACTTCTATGTAAAAAGAAGCAATCACTCCATGAAATTAAGTTTTCCTCTGAAAAAAATCTAAAACAGAATCTAAAACCACCAAAATATAACCTCACACTGTGTCTACTTATTCCCTTTATAACCCCCTATTAAAAGTTATTCCATTTCAAGTAGAGTTGAGGGTATGGTTTTGGGTTTGGTTTTCTTGTACTGGGTGTTGAAAATCAAAGCAAGTTTTATCTTCATTCTTTT
Source organism: Pterocles gutturalis (assembly GCF_000699245.1). Lineage (NCBI taxonomy): Eukaryota > Metazoa > Chordata > Aves > Pterocliformes > Pteroclidae > Pterocles > Pterocles gutturalis. The sequence continues at coordinate 1,112 of NW_010144285.1, forward strand.
TCAGATATTATCAACAATAAGAAGAAACCAGGCCTCTTCATTGCTCTTTTGGAACCCTGTTGTTAACAGAAAAAGACCAAAATCTCAAGGCATCTTCTACAAACCTCACTGTTAAATCCAATTAGGAACACTGAATACCATCAGCAGCAGTGACTGTTCCTCCAATCTTTTTTGCACAATCACGGAATCACAGTGTGGTTGAGGTTGGAAGGGACTGCTGGAGGTCATCTCACCCACCCCCTGCTCAAGCTGGCTGCCTAGGACCATGTCCAGATGGCTTTTGAATATCTTACCTATGCCAGTGCTCCATCACCCTCACAGCACAAACTTTCCTGATGTACATGAGAAACCTCCCATGTTTCAGTCTCTGGCCATTGCCACTGGTCCTCTCACTGGGCGCCACTGCAAAGAGCCTGGCTCTGTCTTCTTTGCACCTTGCCCTCAGGTTTTTGTATACATGGATGAGATAATTCCTGAGACTTCTCTTCTCCAGGCCAGACAGTCCCAGCTCTCTCAGCCTTTCCTCCTATGTTTTAGATGTGCTGTCTGGTAAAAATAGCTGAACACATCAAGCTTCTTCCAGCTTCAGGGAAATGCTGACCATCAATAGCTGCTTTAGGTGGACACCATCAGCTTCAACTTTAAACAATTACATTGTCAGCATCTCTATTTTATATGGTTTAACAAATGAGCAGAGTTTTGCTGACTAACAGTATAAAAATACTCAAAAAAAAAAAAATTGTAAAACAAAGCACTTTTCTGTCCTTGCCAATACTGGCAATTGCCAGCATTGCGAAGGAAGGCTGCTGAACATGGTCCCTCGCTGAGCAGGACCTTCCTTGCACACACAAAACCCCCACTCTCACTCTTGGCAGCGACGCTGAGGATGACTATAACCCAAAGACAAGCTTTTGGTTTTTCATCAATAAAGACACCACACCGAGACAGAGGGTCGCTGGGGCCGCGGACACAGTACATCAGCTGTCTGCTCTTTCTTTGTACGTGGCCTGATTTTTGCCGGTGGTGTTGTTCCCCCCCACTCGCGGTGGGCTGGGCAGTGAAGGGAAGAGGCAGTCTTGCCCGTCCCCCCCCACCCTCCCCGCAGACATCGGTCTGCGTGCCTTCAGCAAATAGCTTCACAGGAGTGACTTCAACAGCATTGCTCACAAGGTGTCACCCACGGATTACACTCTCACAGAATTGCTGAACACAGCTTCTTAAGCGACTTTTGGAAACCTGTGGAAATCCTTCCATTAGCGCTGGGTTTTCTCCTGCAGCCACGGCTGGGCAGGTCATCCGTGTCTGACAGTGAGACAAGACTGAACGTGTACTTACTGGCCACTGCTACGCTGAGCACACCTAAAAAGTTTCCATTGTCATCACTTTTTGAAATTAAATATGAATTGCAAGTCTTTCTCTTTTATTCCTATTAATTTAGCATCTGCATACAAAGTGGTCAAAATAGGCTACATTTTGCATACCTGAGCCTAGTACAATGCTTCACAGAACCAGGAGGAAATAGAGAAATGGATTCCCTGTTTCACCTATAAAGCCCCTGAATTTCAGAGTGATGCCTATGCTGAGGATACCTCTGGCAACCACCTACAGAAAGTACTACTTTCAAAAGCTGAAAATAGCCAGGAGTTTGGAAGCATGAAGGGAACGGTGACTTGGAATAAAACCGATATGGCAGCAAATCAGGCATCAAACTACATCAGCCAGGTTAGTAAAGGACACTTTAATTGACACGGTATCCTACTGTCACAATTTAGAATTGAACGTTTTGAGTACTCCAGTACATGAAGCCCTGCCTATACTGTACTGACGTGTGTTAAAGCTATCATTACTTTTTGGATACTCCTTCTTCAATTATTTCTGCTCGTGGGTTAGTTTATACATGAAAGTAACATGAAAGTACTGATGCAACAGGACCGTCTGAAAATGCATTGGTCTAAGTGTGGATTAAATTCTTGCAGACTCAGGACCTAAATGTCTGTTCCATCACACAGGTTTGGAGTGTGTTTACCACTGTCCTGACAATTTTCTGACACATCCATAACAGACAGAAAGAGGTTAATAGCATCCCATCTGCAGTCAGACAGTCTCAGATCCCTGCAATTAGATGTTATCATTGCATTTGTGCTTGTAAAATGTCTGAAGCATCCTATGATTTCATTCATTTGCAAACCCACAGGTCTGGTTAAAATTATACTAGAGTAAAAGCTGAATAAATATTTGTAATTTTACACAACAGTTAAATGATGATGATAACAATAATAATAATAATGATTAATAAAGTTGAAGGTTTTACACATTCCTTTTTTTCCAAGTGTCACAACCCAGGAAAATAACATTGCAACACTTGAAGCAAAAGCAGAAAAAATAAGTTTCATCTTATGCACCCTCTCCCCCCACAAAGCATGCACTCACTTGGGTCTCCCACTCTTCCTTCCACTTCTCCTCGCACCAGTTCCCCTGATACACAGAGAGGCACCAGCCTCTTCCAGGGGTCACCGCACTCTCACTGGAGTTACTCTGCTCCCTAGAGAAACACCA
>NW_010144285.1:3698-17597 GCF_000699245.1 Pterocles gutturalis
CACAATCCTCTTTCCCCAGTTTCGTTGGTAAACTCATTGCCTGCATGTCCCTACTCCTGCCTGCACAGCTGGCTGACACACTATAAATGCTCCATTTGCAAGACACAGACCTTGCATCAGCATTCAGGAAATTGAGAATGAAGTTTGTGGCTTCACAAAAAAAAAAAAAAAAAAAAGCAACACACAAAAAAAAACCAAGGGGGAAAAAAAAGCATTTGACCTGAACAATGTGAAGACTTGTCTTCTGCTTTCTCATTCAGGGTTCTCATACAGCAAACTATTTTAGGCTCTCTTTTTGGAGACTTGAGGCCACTCTTTGACAGCATAGCCCTGTCTGCACAACAGAACATGGCCTGGCTCCTGTCATTTATTCGATGTACAGAGTATCCCAGAGTCCAGACACAGCCCTGCTGTCTGTGTTCAGGTCCTGTGGAACATTTCTGTCATTTGGCATACGACCAAATAATAATGCCATTATGCACTAACATACCTCAACATTTCACATTATTATTTCATACATAAACTCCCAGAAGGCTGTGAGAAATCACCATTATTTCTTCAGATCAAGTTTGCTGCCACACCAAAAGCTGTAATGCTTTTGCACCACATTTCTCATGCAAAAGGAACAAAACCTCACAATAATTTGGGGGATTTTCAAGGATGCTTGTGTCCTGGAAAAGCCCCTTGAACTGCTGAGCTGCAAGAGGGAGTTGCTTTGCCTCCATTCCCCCTGGCACAGTCCTAGGTGTTGCTGGCCATCAGGGAGACGCCAGGGGCGAAGATGGGGGCTGTGCCCTACTCTGTGTCCCTGTGCCACCAGGGCCCCGCAAGCCTGCACTGCACAGTCTCCTGTGACAAAGAGCAAAAGCCAGTTCCTCAGTTACCTGTCTAACTTAACATCTGCAGCTGGACAATACAAAATTGACACTGGCCGCACACAGACTGGCTTTGCCTTTTGGGAGGGTTTGGGGCCATTAGATGGGAATGTATGAGATGTAGAGTTTATTTTAGGCAACCTGAGGCTGGAAGTCTGGTCCCTTGTGTCACTTAACAAGGAGTAGTTCTCACAGACTCCCAGATGGAACAGCCTTGACGGAACATTTCAATTCATCTTCTTATAATGAATTTGGATAATTCTGTTAAACTAAAATTGCAGACAGCCCAAGGACATACACTAGACCTGAAAACAATTTGCAAGATTCTGACTTAACCATTTTGTTTCTGCTTGGGCCAGCTCAAGGCAAGGAAAACATGCACATGACAAAGACAGAAAGACAGCTTCTGAGGAAGACACACATAACCAAACCACCTGGAACCGAAACTCAATGCTACCCCTTCAAATGAGTGTTCCTCTTTTATGATACAGCAAAAGGCAAATAAAAAGTAAGCCACCAGCAGCCTCAGCCATACTTTGAGGCATAACAGGCAGGGTTGTTCAGCTTTAATTTACCGTTGCTCTTGAACCTATAGCAGGAATAGCACCATGGGAATAAACAAATTACTCTCCCAACCCAATTTAAAACAGTTTTGGCTGATTCAGACAGTCTAGAGAGCAATACTTAATGCATAATAGCAGCCATGTAGTTCTAAAAATGCCCAAGATACACGCTTAACTATGGAGCAGTGGGAGGCAGAACACAATAGCACTAGTTCTCTGATTAATGCATGAGACCAGACAGGCTTGTATATACAAATGTAATGCCTTATGTCTCTGAGGAACATATTTGGTCCCCTAAGCAGAGCATGGCACAGGGGGCCCATGTGCAATTAGGCTTATGCACAGAGCTCCCCTGCTCTTTCAGGAACCACAGCGTTCCACAATGTTTAGCCTCCCAAGTGGTCTATATTCTTTGTTTCGAGATATGACAGTTAGTTGCTTTGAAATATACATTTCAGTGATACAGCCTAGCCCAGCGTATTTAACTGACCTGTTCCCACCACAGTGTATTGTTACACCAACTGGTCAGCCCCACATTTGACTTGCGATGATTTCACCTTTCCTTTCAGAGGAAGACTCTGTTGAAGGGCACCATGCCTACAGATCACTCTCACATTCAGCTGCAAAATACCCCCAATGGACAACAATTTCCCATGTATGGTTGTTTTTTGCACCCCCCTAGTTACCCAGTTCTTAATTCAGTCAGTAGGGGGCTGCAGTCATTCTTTATAATGCCAATTATTACTGGTTTTTAACCTGCATGTGGTGGAGACTAAGAACCTTCACTCTGGCAGTTGCATCCTGTATCAGCCACTCCATGCCCTCCTGTGACAGATGTCAGGTTCAGGAGCATTTAGTGCCCCACTCATCCCATTTACCCTTTCAAAAGATTGGCTTTCTTCCAAACCTTTTCAATTTCTCCACTGCTCCATTTTTTATTTTTCATTATGTCAACACTAATGCTTCAGAGAGCTCTTTGGCCAATTCCTGGAAGTTACCCAATCCTGCAGGCTTTAAAATGTTTAAGCTTAATGTCTGCCATTTAATATCCTCCCTAGTCACTTGCTAATTGAATAGAAGGTAATCATCATTGTATTCTTATACATTTCACACATCCATCAGACTAAAATGCCTCTTCCACAGAAAAGCTGTTTCAGATCCCTTCTCTCCATTGGTGGTCCTCCTCATCACAGCTGGCAGCACAAAGGCAGGGCTGAGGCCATGCCACACTGCCACCTTTAAGTCCCATAGGAGAGGAGCCCTTAAGCTCTAAACTGACCTATTCACCTTTTTTTTGCACTATTTCTTGCACTCCATTATCTTGCCACAGGCTCTCCTTGTTATCCAAGGAGGGATGCATGCATCCCTCCACACAACTGCAAGGGAAGCAGCCCTGCTTTTGCCGTTACCCCCCGAGAGCAAGCCAATGCCCTTGCAGACTCTCTCTCTTGGTTGGGATTTTTACAATTACCTTGCTATCTCTCCCAGAAGCCCACTCACAGATCCAGGAAGCATTGCACTAAGCACTGGATTAAGAGGGAGTGTGGTCCCTGCCCCAAAAGAGAGCAGCAGATCACAGCTGGCTCTAACCGAGCAGTCTTGTCGACGTGGTCCCCTGCAGCCAAGAGGAGCAGCCCCAAGGAACTCATCAAGTCTCGCCTTGCTGCAGGTACCTCCATCAGCCTGGTCATAAGTGGCCTGAGGACAGCAAGGGACAATGCCAGGAGACTGCCAGAAAGCAGCAGGTCAAGATCACACAGCACACAGAATAGTGGTCTCCATAAACCCACAGCCTGAAGCAGCATTTGATACTTCTTCCTCCTTTCTTGCATGTCTGCAGTCTCTACTTCCCCCAAAATGCCAATTCCCCCCAAAATTTTTTTTTCAAAAAGATTAATTTGGATCAGACACGGGCTGAAAGTAGACAAGCCTTCAGATGCACCCTGGCTTCTGTCACCAAGATGTAGACACACTTTGAAAAACAGTGTCGGAAACAAGGGGATTTCTAGTTGAAGCTGATTCCCCAAAGCTACAAAAATTCTGACTCTCCAAAGCTATAAAGAAACACCGCTGCTCTCAGACAATAAGAAACAATTATCTCTAGCTTCAGACAGTGGTTTTAATCAGTGGATCTAAATGGCATTTACAAAGGAGATAAGCATTATCATTATTCCTGTTTTACAGAGGGACAAACTACAGTACAGAGAGGCCAAGAAGTCACTCATTTGGCCAGCAATGGAGATAGTAATCTGATTTACAGTCAGATGTTCTGGCTGCTAACCTACCCACAGAAGTAACACTCATTTACAGAAACATGCTTTCTGGTTGACAGTTCATGACCACATGCGTGGGTAACCAACAAACAGAGGAAGTCAGTACTGTTTTAAAAATGCAGTCCATTTTTGTCTTTCTCTCTGTGCAAAGATCTATGAGATCTGTGTTCCTGCACTCAGGCAATCTAACGGAGAGGACTTAAACAACCACCAAAGACCCCACAGAGATCTATGGATTTTCCAATACTGTCTGACTATCCATTTAACTCCCCTTACTTGTGAAAGTGAGATAAGCTTTTAGTGTTAGTTACACTAACCTCAGGCCTGCTGAGACACATTTTAAAACCTGTTTGTAGCAGAAAAATCCTAAAGCTGGGCCTGATAAAAGAATGGCAGCATATTGCTAACACACAGTATGAGGAGTTGACAGTGGTAAAATGCGTTCACTTCCACGGAGCAGCCTGAAGATTGCACGCTGTCCTGACAAAAAAACTGCTTAGGAAATGGTGCTTGCTGCTGACACTCCTGTTGGCAGGATGTCCATCAGGGTCACTATTCCTGCTCTCACAAAGCAGATGGAGTACTCCAGCTCTGCATGACAGGTATCTCTCCAGTCCCTGGGGATGGTAGTAGTGATCGTAACCAACCCCCCAGGCATGAAAATTGTCAGTGACTTGAGCCGAAATTGGTCTCATCATTCCCAAAACATGGATTAAGGAAACCTTACATTTCTACACTGAGCCCAGAATTTGCTAGAAAACACTCAAAATGAAGTAACAGGGGAAATAAAAGATTCCTCCAAATGCCTGAAACATTCAAGCAGGACACCGAAGTACAAATATTTAAGGCAAGGAACACATAGCTTTGAGAGCAAATTTTCCTTTTCATACTTTGATGCAAATTGAAAACGATGTTCTTGATACCAGTTCATGCTTCAGCGCTGTAACTTGAAGCAAAGTTAGTGGACTATTAAGAATTATACATCAGACTTTATAAACACATTTTTTGGCTCAAACTGTCTGAATGGGCCACATCCTTTCCCCTGTGGCACAGATACACATTCCTGGATTCCAGCAGAGCTGTACTGCAGGAAATGCACCGCATGTGCACACTTCGTGATTACCTAATCCTATGAAAACTGGAAAACTGGCACCTACAGAAAAGTAAGAGTTTTCCCAAGTGCATTTCAATTCAGGTTTGTTTACCAAATGGCTGTAACTGCAGGAATAATCTAATGTTTTATTTAATAATTTACATAACAAATGAAATCGTTCTCTGCAAACCATAAATTTGCTAAGGCAAGACTGTGGACTAGATTCTGCAAAGACATGCATGAACTTAAGTGCTGCAATAATTTTCAAACACTGGATCCTTGGAAAAGGATCAATAGTTTTATGTTATGTCCTGCAGCTCCTGATACAGTGTGCTAGAACTCCTTGGTGCCTCAGACTAGCAATGCAAAACACATCACCGAGCCACAAAAAGCAAGCACTGAGCACCGAAAACATGTGAAATGTCATCCCACTCCAGAGGCTATATCTGGGTCAGGGCTGCCAGAATCCACCATCCCAAATCTTCTTCTGAAAAACAGTTCAACCTAGTGCCTCTTAGCGCAATATTGAGATTTACAGTACAGAAAGAAATGCAAGAGCTAAACCTAGGAACAAAACCTAGGAGACTAAAATCCTGAGCTCTCAGCCTTGCTCCAGAGGATGTCTCCATGTATGATATAAAAGATGTTAACCACAAGACCAGGATATGGAGCTGCCTAGTTCCCTTACCAGGAGGCTACTGTGAATTCCCTCCTTCTCATTCTTGTTCGGGTTTAGATATTGATGTCAAAGGACTCTTGGTAGAGAAAATCACTTTTTCATCACAGACAGGGTCAAATCATTGCAAGAGCCAAAACTGGGGCAAAGAGGCAGGGAAAGCCACCTGGACACGCTCTGGGGAAGGACTGCAGCCTGCTCTTGATTCTGAGGCTGAAGACTCTTCTTCAGGTGTACGCAACTGCTCCTGTGCAGACAGCAGGGATGCCTCAGAGAGACAGGCAGGTAGCTCTGTCTGCACACACATCCCACGAAAGGCCCAGGATGTCAGCTGAATGCAGAACTGCAGTCGGAGAAATGAATTTCAGAGAAGCAGAGCATTCAGTATTTACAAATAACACAGGATTAGCTACATATATTTGCTTCAGAACACGAAAAGGATGTGGTCTGAAGGCAAGAAAGAGGAGAAATCAGATTTCACAAACAGGCCTTGCATTTTACACAGCGGTGAGCAGCCCAGTCATGGGACTTGCCGTATTTAATAGGTAAAATGAAAGAGACCTGTTCAGTGAGACTTTGTACAGCAGCGCTCTCAACTAATTATGCAGTGGTGCTGGCAGCCAGAAAGATGTGTTTTAACTTGTACTTTGGCCTCTCTCACATGGCACATTTGTGTACTTTTGTCTTGACAAGCTCTTCTGCTTTACTGTCTTGGAGTCAAACCAATGTGTGGTGCAAGCAGGTTCAATTCCAGATCAGCCATTGCAGCAATGGATTTGGCATCCAGCACTTGAAATTGTTCCTTTCTCAGGTCTGATCTTGCACAGCCCTGAGCACTGACTTCTCAGTGATTGTAATGCGAGCTGAAAATCCTGTCTTTTTTAGGATTGGACTTGAAATAATTAAGATGCTCTTGAAACCACCAACCTGACCTGATGAGTAGGCTTCCTCCTCCTGATTCCAGGCTTGGATATTAACTTTTTTGCTGATGATCAGATTATTGACTACGTTAGCAAGGCTTTCCACAATCCTCGCTATACAAAAAAAACAGTTATGCTCTTGGAAGACATAATTAAGGGTTGCCACAGCTGTTTATAAAACTAAGTCTTTGCATTTTAGACACAAATGAAATAAGTATATAATAATATGTTTTACTATTGGACAGGTTAGAGAAAAGGTTTCATTATAGGAAAGGGTTCCTATAATAATGCAATACGGAGTGCAATCAACTTCTGGCAGTGCTTGCATCCATCTGTTAGTCTAAAATGTTTGAAATGTGTGGAGATGCTTATAGAATAAAATGTTCCTATAAGATGGTAGTCATGTCAAGCTGTCTTTCCGATGCATTTGCTGACTTCATTTCTGCCAACTACATGGAAGTGGTGGTATAATAATGTACCTGTAACAGAAACCAGTATGCTTACAGTATGCTAAGTACATTTTGAGTTCATGTGGATAACTGCTTTCCTGAGAAGAGATCTGACACCTCACACCAAACCAAGAAACAAGCAGGTATGCTGCTAAGTGCTTAGCTTTGGTGGAAAGACAATTTAATGGATAGTAATAAAAATATTAAATGTTTACTTTTTTGTGCTGTGTGACTTTCATGGTTTTCGTGCAATTGGTCGATAATGAGAAAAAATAGTAAGCAGGCAAATACTTTTCTCCCTAGTTGTCCAACAGTCTACAAGTTACTGGGGGTAAGTAGTACACTAATGCAAGGTGCAATTGATGCCAATGAGACAGCACTATAGGTACCAACAGTAACAGGGAGTGGGAAAAAGTGGTTGGGGTTCTTTTTTGATCCATAACAGGGATCTGGACCAATTAAAGTGAGATTAGCTGCAGGTTAATATACCACCAAAAAAACCCCAAAAAACAAAACAAAACAAAACAAAACAAAAACAACAACAACAAAAAAAAAAATTAAAAAAAAAAAACACCAAACCACAAAATCCTGAACCCCAAAAAATCTTCAAAACAAACAGGAAAGAGGATCTCTTTGCATTACTCTCATGATACTAAAAGCTTGGAAGGCTGCCATTAAAGAAGCAGCAGCTAATTTCTGGGGAGTGTGCAACTGGCACAATGACTCTGTGCTACCTGCCTCTCTGGACTTTCTTGTGCTAGGGAGCACATTAGAATAGGGGAAGAGACGAGAGGAGTTATTTCCAGATTCCCAGCTGCTTTGCACTACAGGCAATTGGCTGTGAGAAACAGGTATTTCGAAGCACTGAAAGGAAGTGTCTGCATGTGACATTTCGAGGCATCCCTTCAGGTGATTCCTAAACCAGAGAGCCCTTTGCAAACTGGAATCTCCCAAACTGGGAAGAGCCCCAGGTGGTGAGCACTGAAGTGGTTCTGTGGACTTCCCTGCAGTTACAGTTCAGACCTGCACTGGCACCATGCAGTGAAAGCTCACAGCAGTGCAGTGGTTAATGCCCACTGCTCACTTCTCTTATTACTCATATATGTAAATGTCAAGAGCATAAGAGGGTCAGAACAAGCAGGACATTGCTCTGCCCTGCAGGTGAGAGGCCAACCACCCCAGGGACATAAAAAAGATGTAGTTAAGTGTGTTCAGACACCCGAGGTCCCAGTGAGGGGAGATGAAATCCTGGTGAAAGCCCCAGGACCTGTAAAGCGGTACAGGAAGGAAGACAGCCCATATGCCCACTGCCTGCACCCCGGGTGGGTGATGGATGGGGGTGATGGACTGCTCTCCCAGGCCCCTGCAGCCGCACCAGGTGTAAGACGCTGAGCCAGACCATCAAGTCCCAACCTGCTGCTGCAGCAGTGCTGCCCATCAGCCTCCCCATATTGTGCCATGCAGGTGCAGGCGTGCCACACCAGCCTGCCAGCCACAGAAAGCCCTGCTGCCACAGACCGTATATCAGCACAGCACCGGGGAAGGAACCACCGCCCCACTGCCCACCTCACCTGGCTGCACTGGGGGCCAGGTCCAGCTGATGGCAACCACCATCCCTGCACTGACTTCAGCACAGCTACCCCCATCCCTGAGGAACTGCCGGGACAGAGTGAGCCGGAAAAACCACCACAGAAAATGTCTAAAGGTTGTGCGAGCCTTGGGTCTTTGGCATGCTGTCCCTGCAGGGTGAAGAGCAGGTTTTCTGTGATGTTTAACCGAGCTGTAGGCACTGTGTAGGACTTTCAAAGTCATAATGATGGACCATTACTTAAATCTGGATGTTGACGCGTGGGACAAACATTGCATGTGAACACAATCACACCCTTTTCCCAGCAGCAAAACACCCAAATACGTACTGTGCTCATATATAGATATATATGTCACCGTATGCCTAATAAATGTATTGAAAACAGCTTGGAACATATGAAATTTTCGAATTTTTTTTCTGCATGATAAGCCTTTAATGAGTGACAATTCAGCAACTAAATCAAGTAAAAGCTTGTTTTTTTACTTTATCAGTTACAAAATGAGGACACAGAACAGGAACAGCCAGCAGGTATACTTCCAGCTCTGAATCCCACTTCTTGCTAGCAGACTGTGTTATTAATCACTGTTATCAACACAGACAACCATAGGAGGGACAGCACAAGGTAGGCCTGCTCTCCTCATGCCACTCAGCCTCCTCTGGGGTGCTCTGCAGGCAGGCGTATGTTCCCTTTTGAAAACCAACCACTCGTGACAGAGTGGGAGTGTGACGAGATAGATGTTCTTATCACTGTAATTAGCAGCTTCAAGAAAGGCAGATCTGTATCAGGCCTAGCTAAAACATTTTATCCTGACAGACGTCCCCTTGGCAGGACCGGCGGTCCTTGAAGTCACTCGGAAGCCTGGGGACCGGCTGGGGCTCCTCCTCCGGCCCCTTTGCTCTTGGCGGCTCCGTCCCCGGCTGCGCCCGTCCATTATTTGTCTCCAGAAATTTTCGACACCTTCTGTGGCCGCTCGGACGAAGGCGCAGGGGGTGTCCCCTCGTTTCCCTGAACGTCCCCCTCCCTGCAGCGGCTCCTCCGGGCCCAGCCAGGGTCGGGGCGTCTCCGCGGCCAGGATGCGGCTCTGCACCGTCCTTTGCCCCACGACGAAGGCTGTCCTTCAAGGAGCAAAAATCACCTTTAGGGTGAATGCCTCCTGGGAGGTGATCTGCCTGCCGTCCGCCGCTGGGACTTTGCAAAATATTTTTATGCTCCTGGTCTCACTCCACTCCTCTCCTCTGTCACCAGCCGTCTTTTCACCTCGTGTTTCTGTTTCCCGTCGCCATTTCCCATCCCGGGGGTCTTGCCGGCTTTGCTGGGCTGAGCTGAAGCCCTGACCCGAAAGCTGTGAGGCAGCAGGGAGAGGGGAAGGAGGAGTGAGGGGACGCGGCTTGCGACGGTGTCGGGAAGGAGGGGTCAGCGGGCCACCAGGCGCGCGAGGGAGGGCTGCCCCAAGCGGGTACCCAGCAAAACTGCACGTCCCCACCGTCGATGCCCCGAGACCACCCTGGGTCCCCGCACCCCCTCCTCCAGAGTCCCTGTGCCTGCCCCCCCTTCCAGTTCTGGCCCTTTACCCGCAGCAGCAGCACCAGCACAGGTCTCACCCGAAACATCGCTGTCAAGTGATTTTCTGAGGCCGTGCCTCCTTCCCGGAGGCCGTGGCCCCTTTTAGGGAGATTATGCAGCGCTGCAGCGAAGGCTGCTGAACTTTTCACCTCCTTGGTCACTCGTACAGATCACGGCACCGCTGCACTTTTGCATATTGCACAACCCGGCATCTCACCAAGGGGCTTGCTGCCAGCGTCAAGGAAAATAAAAAGAGAAATCAATATTCTAAAGGTTAAAACAGTCCTCAAAGGCCAGACGCTCAGCAGCTATAAATCAATGCAGCAGCATTCACTACAGGAAAGCTTACGTCGGTTCAGGATCTGGCCCGAAAACAATTCGAATCATAGAATCGCAGCAACGAGATGGAAAAGAGTGATTAGATCATCTCCTCCGTCCCTTGGGGCTGGGTCGTTAGGCTATACTGAGTGCTTTGTGCTGTGGTCAGGAAAACTGTAGCTGGGTCAGGCTCTGCTAAGGCTTTCTACTTCTGTTTTCCTAGTGCTTCTGTTCTTTGACGAATGTATTTTCAGTGAATAATTTATGCTTGAGATATTTAAAGAACTGAAACCCAAATCCTCCATATACTGAATTCAAGCAGAGCTAGCCTAGCAGGAAACAGCTGCAATGCCTCATTTCCCATTGCCTCCTCTCTGCTGACCTGCTCAGGACCTTCCCCCCAAACCAGGGAGAGCATCCTCTCCATGGGAAGCAGTTATTAGAAGAGTAGCCAAAATCATTCATAAATTACTGTTTTAAAAATGGTTTGCTTAACATGTTAGGGGTCCAAGTGTGCTTCAATATGCTTTGGTTCCTTGCATGTTTTATGATAAAGATGAAAGACATGCCATATCCTCCAAAAAAAAGATCAGAACTTCCCGGTAAGTTCACATTATCAATTCCTGCAGCTCAAGCCTTGCCTCTCTTTTGAGCATGGACTCCAAATTATGCTGTCTGATGCCATCTGGTGAATCCACAGGGGATGAGTAAACAATACCAAACTGATTTCCCTGCCTACCAAAGGAACTTGGCTTGCATTCACATTCCCTTAGAGGTAAATCATTATTATTCTGATTGCTAACTCAGATTCCACTAAGAGCAGAAGCAAAGGAAGGGAAGTGATAAAGGGACCTCCTTTTGCAGCATGGATGCAGATCGCAGAGACAAGGTGCAATAATAAAAGCGACATGATAGGGGCTGCTCTTTTGATGTGCTAGTGAATCACAAACCTTGATTTAAGCAAACAGGTCTGCATCTGCTCCACTGATAAGCAAAGGGAGAAAAGTGTGGGTGAAAAATCTACTGATTTTTAATAAGAGTAGGCAGTCTGAGGTACCTTTAGTTCTCAGTTAAATTGTCACACAGTAAAGAAAAAAATAAAACAGACAAACTTGAAAATTAGGTGCAGTAGATCTAGAAATTTATAAAATCGGGGGGGCTTCATTTAATACATACCATATATTCAGATTATTTTATTTTGTATTTAAATCTCTGTGAACATATATTTTTCAGTCTACCAGAACTGTGCATTAATTTTATATGGAGAGAGAGAGAGAGAGAGAGTGTGAGTTGTGGCCCTGCTGAAACCTAATAGTGCATAGGGAGGCATGTCCATAGGTGTCCCATCATGTAATTGTGCAGCCGTAGAGTTTTCCAAAGGTAACACAGAGCACAGGCACTGGGCCACAGTCATGCAAGAGGTAATGGAGTTGGAAGGATGGACAGAAATTAGTTCTTTATACCGTACACATTTTCAAGTGAGGTCACATCTGATTTTTATTAGCTCCATGGTCTAAGCCATTAGGGCCATGCTCAGGCATGAGGTTCTCTTCCAGTGCGTGCTGCAGACTTCCTGAGCAGGTTGGCACATCATTTGGCTAGTGCTCCTTGCTTCCTGTCCATACTAATTGCATCTCCCTGACAGACCCGCTGATGCTGGCAAGTCTGAGAGCAGTAGCTCCAGCACACCCCACCCCTGACCAGCTGCATCTCCCCAGCACGTCCCAGACAGACGAGAAACGTGGAGGTGCAGAAAGGCTCTGCACACATGACAAATCCTATGTAGGATACAGCCCAACAGTTGCACACCACCGTCCTTGCTCTCTGTGTGTGCAAGGGCACTTCTTCAGGACGGCTGCCCAAAGCAGCAGATGACTGCTGCTTAGCTCAGTAGCCTGTTGTCAGAAGAAAGGTTGTCAGGCATGTCCTGCTTAGGGGATGAAAAATGCACCGTCTATGGACACGGGGACTATATGAATCATTATGACACACGTAGAAGGAAACAAAAATAATGTTGCTTAAACTTCTTGCCATATCATTGGGAAAAAGTGGGGGAAAAAAATAAAACAGTCACAATGCCCTTGTAGGGACCATGCAAGCATCTACTTTGGGGAGAAAAGACTACTGACATCATCCCAGAGATCAAACTCCAGGCAGTTGTGGAGCGAGTAAACTGTTGGGAAAAGGGTATTTCCTCAGTGAATGGAAATAAAGCACTCAGACTGCAGGACTTTTTCAGCTAAGCCAGTGGATAAGAGTAATAACATGGATGTGGAAAAAAAAAACAAGAGCATTTGGAGGCAGGAATGAAGATTATCCTTTGCAGGACAGCAGGGCTGACGTCCAGGGGTGACCAAAGAAGGTGGATATGCTAAAGCACCCAGGCAGCAGATACCAGGGAAAGAAAAAGCAGCCCTGATCCTCCCTCCAGCACTCTCCTGTATCTCAGGTAGTGGCAGAGAGGGACTTGGTGAAGACAGGCCAGGTGTCTGGGCTACCACTTTGGAGTGGGATGGAAGAGAGGGGCTGGGATCAGGCTCCCTGCCCTCTGCCACCCCATAGGGAGCTGCTGCTGGCAGGGATTTGTCAGCCTGTCCAGACAGGTCCTGCGAAGAGAGAGGGGAGTTTTTCTGTTTCACTCTGGTTTTTGATTTTTTTAAACACCAACAGTATACCCCAGTGATTATAGTGATGTTTGCACCTATTAGCAGCAGTTTAATGCAGTATCTTTGCAGTGATACTTGTGGATTTGTAACTCATCAGTACGGCAGAAGCTTCCTTAGCCTTAGGGTGTTCGGTTTGCGCAATTCAGTTTAGGAAATCTCCCTGGATTTTCCCAGGTTTTTTATATATTTAGTTTTATTGGCGGTTGTGCTCAAGCACTTCAAACCCCTCTTTGCTTTTGATATGATACGTTTTCATGGCTCTGCTCCACGGCACTCAAAGGCCAGCCGGGAAACAAAAGGAACCTCTGAGATCAAAAAGCTTTCAGCTAACATACCAGCTAACATGTGACTCAGCCCTGCAATAGACTTACTTTGAGCAAAAATCTGTTTCTGAAATTTTTAAGGAGAATTAAATGGTTAAGGATGTAGCTTATATTTGCTTTTTTTTTTTTTCCACGTGCATTTTCACAATGGCTCCACCAATTAGGAGAACATGTTAGCTAGGCATGATTATTAACTTTAGGCTCAGGACATCACCACAACCGGCTAACACCTTCCTAAGCACAGCTATCGTTGTTTATACTTGTGGATTCACGTCTTATTATCTGCTAGTTCATATTTTACATTTTAATTATTTTTTTTAAAACATCTAATTGAGTTCATATGTTTTCTAACACAATGCTTCTCTACCCCTCCTCCCCAATGTGACAGTTACATATTTAGGAAGGCTTTCAGTTAATTTTTCCAAAAAGAGAATAAGCAAAGTTCACACTTCTGCCAAGGTTGTATCGGTGCGGTCTATCTGGCTGCACAACAAAGCCAGGCAGCGGGCTAGAATGTAAAAATAAATTACAGGCAGGCATGGCTCAGATATAGAAATGGCTCCCTCCTCTCTCGTCTTCCCCCTCTCTCGC
>NW_010144286.1:0-19920 GCF_000699245.1 Pterocles gutturalis
CCCTTTACCCCTTTAATTCTCTCCTTCATACCCAGGAGTCAGGGAAGGTGAGCAAGCAGCTGTGGTGGTGGTTGCTGTTAGTCAGGGTTCAAAGCACAACAAAGCCCCAACCAAAAATGTTGTTGTTTTTTGGCTTTTTTTATTGTTCAGAACAATTTGGCAGAAGACATACGATGATAGCATTATAAATCAGACAGCTACAATTTCAGGTGTGTCTTTTGGGAAATGGTTGTAATACTGTAACACTTCTGAACCAAACACATTAATCCTGCATGAAAGTCAGTAAGAATCAAACTGTTCTTCTTGCCCTTCTGTCTTTGCTGGATACTTCAAAGTCTGTTCAAACTTTAATGAACTGAAGCTTTTATTGTTTTGTGAGTGTTTATAAAATTATGGACTTATCAAGATCCGAAAGAGTTGGTAGGCACCCAAACAGGCACCCAAATTGGTAAGCCGTTTTTTGAAACTTTCTTGGGACATTTTATATTCCTTTCTTTTGGAAATTTGTATTATGCACTTTTTGAGGATTTTAAAACATTTTGAGTATTTCTGTTTCTAGTAAAGTTGTGTGAATATTTTTGCTCATGTTGTCCCTGTTAGTATGGAATATGTCTAAATTCTGTTGTCTTTGCTGACAATCAGCTACAAATCTGATGGTTTCAGCTAGCTGCCTGAATTTTGGTACTTATGCTTGCCTCATACATAGGAAAGCTTGACTAGTCTTTGTTAATGACAGAGGTTAAAGCTAACCACATATCTCTTCCTAAAGCTGAAGCATTCAGCTCCAAGGGCAACTCCTTAGCCACAGCAATGCTGTGGTAAATCCACATGAAGATCCAGGTCCCTGGATTTTGCTGATCATTTTAACACCAATGCAACAAGATATTGATACCCTGTGCTTTGGTTTCTACACCTGTCTTTCCTGCAGTGGGAAAAGTAAATCTAAATGTTTACTGTAAATGGTGGTGGCTTATCAGTATTCTCTGCTGTTAATCTCATGGTGTTTCTTTGTGACATCTCTGCCCTCTGTGACTACAGTGATTTGTTTCTCTTCTGTCCTTCTGAGAATAATGTTACGTGATGCTGATTTGAAAAACTGGTAGAGTGGCCAGCCATTCATTTATCTCGGGGAGGACGCTGGAACTAAATCATTACTCTGTTGCTGAAGTGAAGGAATTGTGCAGGAGTTGCTCAGCAGTGAGGACCCTAAGCTTGTTCCCAGAACAGTTTGGCTTACCAGAAAATAACTGCTGTGTGAATAAACCTCTGTTCCTCATCTAATATGCCACAATATCCATTCAAATAAGAGAAAAAGCCATTCTTTGATTTGAGTGCTTATTAACACAAACCACTTAGAAAATGGGGTGTATATTTCCAAGGGAAGTCAGGGATAAATCCCTCATCATTTTTGCTTAATCCAAAATCTCCTCTGGACACATTTGGAAAAACTCTACTTAATTTTATATTTGTTCAGGGATATCAATTTGTAATTTATGAAGTTGTGATGCCAAATGTACTGTTTCTGCACTAGGTCATAATTCAACACTACGAGTACACAGCAGTGTACTGTTGATGCTCATCCCCAAGAGAGGGGCCAGGCAAAATGTTTGAAAGTCTGATTTCCAGGACTGAGTTCAGCAAAGAGAAATTTAAATAATCTATCAATTCTCATGTGTTTCACAACAACAATTGCTTCTCTTTTAATTCCTGTTTTCATAGGTGGGAAATGGGGCTTTATCTGCAAATTACTGCATGCCATCCTTTCATGTTTCAAGTCCTAAAGTTTTTTTTTTTTCTTTCAGATTTTTCATCTATGATGTTTGTATATGCAGTGTTATCTAATCCTAGGGAAGAGCAACGTGCTTGACTTTCATAGTTTTAAGGTATGAACGCTGTCATTTTGTGACATCTACTTAATTTTTGACTAGGAAATGAAATTTCCAAACATTATATGCTCAACTCCTCTTTCCAAACCTACCAGGCACATCTTTGTCAGATGCAGTTATATTTTGAAGAACTACTTCTTCATACAGAGGAGAATAAACAGCAAATACCCAATGATTTATTTTGCCTATTAGGTTTCAGTGTTTGAAAACATTTGTTATATGGAAACAATGACTCCGGTAATGTAACAGGAATTATTAGTGGGTTATGGATGATGTTAAGCTCTTTTTATTCCATGTTAATAAAAACTCAAATGACCTACGAAGCCTTTAACAAATATATATAAGCACAAGCTTAATGCTCTGAACTTCATGAGGAGCGGTCATTCACATTTAACGTATGAAAAAAACATTGAAATTGTGGTTTTCAGTGGCAGATTAAAAATACTGTTGTTAATAATGGAATACCTTTTCAGCTGTTTGGAAAATGAAAATATAAATATTGTAAACATATTTGAAAGACGTGGTGCATATATTGAAAAAATATAGTGTATAAAGTTTTACAATGAATTTCAAACCTAATATACAGGTTTGGTCTACCAATATTGGCTTTTGCATGTATCAGCAAGCTGAGTCATATTTTGGAGAGATTTAACTAATTATGCTTACTCATTTGAGGTTTTGAGGGTTAGTTTGGGGGAAAGAGCCAGAATATACTGTCTCTTTATTCTTTTAAAGTGTGCTCTGAATACTTGAAATTTTTTAGGATACAGGGCAAGTAATTTTAATTTTACTTTCTAGATTGCACTAAATAGCCTCTTCCATACTGTATTTGCTAAGCAAATTCTATCTGTGACAAATGTAAGCAATGTGGAATGGAAAAATGCTCAGAATTTGAAACTTGTTCTGCAATGATTTCCCACCTAACCACTATTATGTTTTTTCAAGAACTGTCTCTGAAATTGAACTCCCTATATAGACAGTCACTTATATGCATTGCTAACTCATATGTTACTTCATTTCTGTGATTTTTCCTGAGATAAGCAATTGGGGCAGGGATATTGCTGCTTGAATTTTGTTCAAACCAATCAATCAGGACAGAAAATGAAGGCATTATTAACATTCAAATTGCATTTTCAGTTCCCACAGAAATGTTTTTTATTATTATGGCTAACTGTGTCAGCAGTCAGACTAGACGTAGACTCATTGCCAATTAATATAAAAATTCCTTTCTTTGATTTATGAGGAGAGACTGAGGGGACAGAATTGGTTTATTTTATTTCATGCCTTTCCTTTCCCCAAGTTTCACCTGATTGAGGTATTGGCTCTCTGTGGGTCAGTGTACTTTAAAGCTATTAATTACTTTGCTTCAATCTATAATACTTAATTAAAGCTTAAAATAAAAATAAATTGGTTTTGTTTGGTGAAAATCTTGTCAGCCAAATGGGATTTTAGCAACATAATAGAGCTGATAGGTTTATTATTTTGTTTATAGTGATACTGGATGACCTTGAAGTGTTCATCTAGCCAATATGGACTCTTTAAGATAAGAACCCAATTTCTTTTCTTCTCTTTACCTGGGTTAGGATTAACAGTTTGCATTATCAAAAGGATATTAGCACATGACAAGCCCACAGATATTTCTTACATTATTTTGCTTGCTATCACTTGGAGCGAACATGAAGGCACTGTCAGAGAACTCATACATGTTTGACTGAAGCTCTGGCTATACATAGAAGAAGGTAGCTTTAGTATTCACCCTTCAAGATTTGCTATTGCATTTCTTGAAGTTTCATTTTGTGATTGAGCAGAAGAATGCTGTTGTTTTGTTGCTCTGAGAGGCAGAATTTAGAAATGGAGAAGATATTAGATTGAAACAACCATTTCCTTGCATCCTTAGAACAGATTAAGAGTTAGGTATTAAACACTTGCAACCCGTCTCTTCTTTGCTGGAATGATTAAAGTCCAAAGGACTTTGTATTTGGTATCATTTAAAACCAGCTGTGCAAGAAAAGCATTTTCAAAATGCCACAAAATATTCTGCACTATTCTAGACATCAGTGATAGCTGCTCTGCTCTTTCTATACTTTTCAGTTGCCAGTCAGGGCTAGGAGCACATGTTCTTTCCTTAACAAAAACAAAAACCTTTTCAGTAATCAACTCCACTAAACTCTTACTTTTTTATCCTGGATTTCACATGTATGCAACATACTATAACACCCTAGCTTACGTCCAGCTGTTTCTTTAAGATAAATTCTCTGTGAAAAGAACTTGCTTTTTATATTCTAGAGAGACTTTTATACCTTTTAAATAAAATAGATGGTCTGTTTTCTTTTGAATAACAACTATGGCCTTGTGAGGTGCTTCCTCACATCTTCCTCCCTTCCGTAGCACGAACACACCCCTTTAAAGGCAGCATCTGGGCCGAAGTTTTCTCCCATTTATATAAAACCAAATGTTAAAAATTAATTTTAGAAAGGTTATTGTACGGGCTACAAGTGCCAATCTGATATAGATGTTACTCAAAACTGAATGCAGGCAAGTGCTCTTTTGGCTAAGATAAGTTTAGTTCTGGTTTAATATCAGCTATATCTTACATCTTGGCATTTTCAAGGGTCATGCTTTAAAAAGAAAAAAAAAAAAAAGGTATGTAATTTCCACTAACTTTTATTTTGGTATGTATACTCTTAAAGATCTCAGATTGAGCTTTTGAAGTGTCTTTAGGTGTACATATTCTCTGGAAGTTTCCAGTTTCTCTGGAACACTTTCACAATACCTTTAAAAATTTGGGCCCCAACTGCTCCAGCACTCACTAGTCCTTAAACAATAGCATGGTAATACAGGCTGCTCTGCTGATCCTGAAAGACAAACCTTCTCCTTCTACCTTGCTGTTTTCAGTGTGTATAATCTTTCCATCCGGAAGACTGTGAAGATGTGGATTGACAATATGTTCCTTCTTGGCTGGAAAAATGCTTTCTCCTGCCTCCTGGGACTGCTGACACTCAGGAATCAGGCTGAGCTGAGGTGCTAATAGACACAGAGGAAGTAAAAGAGAATAACAGGAGTTTAAAGAGGAAAAGTACAGAGAGACAGAAAATGCATGAAAATCTTTTCTCACCCTCCAAGTCTCATATTTCTGTCACGTGGAGCCTTTGCTGCATGGATTTGGCAGGCCCTTTAGTGGAACCCGTAGCTATCTGGCAAGAGTAGAGGCATAACATCGATTTATCTGAATCAAAGAAAAGAGCTGGAGTTTACTGAAGCATGAATTTGCAGTGTATCTTAAAGGGTGGGCACGGATATACAAGCACAATTTCAAGTTTATATTCCTATTGCCTAAGAGAGATTTTCATGGAGATTTTTCTCTACAAACAATTTTGCATTCAGCAGAGATTCTTAACACAGAAAAGACTTGCGCAAGGTATGCAAGGTCCATGTCTTCCTACAATACCTGTTTAAGTTACTGAATGTTAAATCTTGTGTGTGTATAAGGAAGCACTGAGAGAAGATGCACAGAGGAACATTAGGTATATATATCTGCAAATTTTTCTTTGGTGCTGGGTATGCAGTCAACTTCATTTTTCTGGAAAATACAAAGTTGGGAAATAATGAAAACATCATACACAAGTGAAAGGCAAACAGCATACAGCCAGCCCAGAAAAATGAAATGAAAATGAGTGTGATTATTTCTTAAAATTATGAGATATTTGTGGTGGTTTAGCCTGTGCAAAATAGATCAATAAATTGAAAAGCTGTTGTTCAGAGAAAGCTTAATCATTTCAGGTTTGCAATTGTCTTTGACTCTAATTACATAACTCTTGATCCTTTCTACCTGTTGCATCCCCTTACAAATACTTTATTTCCCTTTAGCGTCACCATGTCATATCTTAAATTAGTTGATAATGACTTTCGTAGGGTCATATCTTGCATTTTATAACCTGTTACCAATTTTGCATCTCAAGTGTGGACCTCATGGTATTGTGTAATATTAATAAACTCACTTTGAATTTAGAATCTCTAGTGGTTGAACATTTGGCTTAGATAAAAGAGGAACTGCTAATCTGTTGGTTAGTTTATGCTGCTGTTTATGAGTGTCATAACCTGAGTCATCAGGTAACAGGAAAATGGATATTGAGTCTCTAAAGAATTTGGTTTTATTAAACATCCTAAGACACCACTGGGCTCTTTTTTGTTTGATGCAAGATCTTTCCAACAGCTTACTTTAAAATGAATGTAGGTAAATTTTCTTAGATGTATTCATTTTCCCCACGTCCATGCAGACAGTGCTTTAACTTTCAAAGACTCCTAAAGGAGGAAAAGCATGATCAGCTTGGGAAGAATATTATCCTCAGCACATCTGAGAGAGCCACACACAGAGGGCTTCAGTTATTTTAAGCTAACACTTTTGTGCAGAAATAGCAAACCTACTGTGAGAAAGTTGATTATTACAGCAACGGGATGCCGGGACAGTGGACAGTAACACGGACAAAGGGGTTAGCAGAGCTGCACAGTCAGTTACCTCCTGCATGCCCAGAGCCTAGTAGCAGCACTGCAGCTGCCCAGAGGCTCAGGCTAACACTCTGGTGTTACTCATATTCTGGTTCCTGACATTAAAAGTCACACTATATTGACAGAGAGGGGTCAGTCCTCTGAAGGTGTTGTTATATGATAGGGGATGCTGACATTACCAGTGTTCCCTGAACAGAAGGCAATATGTGGGTGTGAAGTAGGCTTAGAGAACATAAGCTTTGTACAAACATCGTGCTCTTTCTGTAGGTTAATCAGGTCTTTAATAAAAGACCATGGAAATGTCAGCAGTCTGAACAAATAAACCGGAATTGTAACTGAATGTTCATTCAAACAAAGAAATATAAACCTTTTTCTTATTAATGTTCTTCACATAGAGAGGAAATGGATTAGAATTATAATTAGGAAATACATATTTTCTAAATATTATCTATAAGCTTCCATACATACTTAAATAAGCGTAACACATTAATCTTATAGACATGATCACACTTTGAAGCCTGCAGTCCAAATTTTTTTAATGAAAAATGTTTCTTGGTAAAATGATTAAATAAATGGAAGAATTAACTAATTAAGCAACCCTTTGTATTGGTTTAATTAAGAGATGATAATGATAGGAGGAAAGAAAAGATATTTTTTGTATCAAGGCAAAGAGCCAGTCATGTATCTTTTTGGTCAGAAATACAAAATGCTTTTCTTGCAGGTAGTAGTGAAATACCACTGTCTATGGAAATATATTTTTCTGAATACTGAATGATGAGACTGAAGGGTGACTACTAATACCTGCTCTTAAAGATTCCATTATTGTATCTTGAATCCTAAATTAGATATAACTTGCAATCTCTTCAGGTAGTATTATTCCTGTAATAATTTATAGGAGGGTTTTGGGGGATTTTATGTGCGTTGGGTTTTGTGGGGTTTTTAAAATACGAAAACTGGCTGACAAGTTGGTTTGCTTGCTCTTCTTATAATGCTTCTCCCTCTACACTTAAAATACTGTAGTAAATTTTTCTCTGATTTGTTTACTTCCAAAATAAGGTCAAAATAATGACAGATCTCCTAATAAGTGGAAGGTAGATACAAACACAGGAAAACTATACTTTTTGTCTACTGCAGATAGGTGGGAATACAGTTGGTAAGGCAAGATAGATTAAATTGCAGTAAGGAAAATTTATATTTGGTATAGGAAAAAACATTTTTTTATTTTCTGATATTGAGGATATAAAGCATTGGAACATAAAGCCTAGCCAGGCTCTGGAATTTCAATTTTTTAAAGAAATAGACAAATATTGGTTAGAAATTGCAGTCATGTCTAATCTTTCTCTGGAACAGGAGATAGATTGTGTAACCTTTGTAGAAGAAAGAGTGTGGAAGGAGTTGTGCATGACCTATATAAAAGACTGATGAGACAGACAGTATGCACCTCATTGTTTTTCACCATATGGTATGGTTTTTGCTTCCCCCATTTTCCTTTTTTTTTTTTTGTTTTGTTTTTGTTTTTGTTTCTGTTTTTGTTTTTGTTTTTGTTTCTAGATGAAACGGAACAGGTTTTCATAAAAGCATACCATGGACCTTGCCAAAGTTTGATTATACCTGCAGAACCATTGACACCAGCCTCTGGATCTTCCTGTACTCTCAGATTTGCGTTTATTTGCATTGCTCAGCTGGAAAGAAGGTTAAAATGAAGATTTATACTTAGCAATGTAAGGTAAATTCTAACTGACATTTAGTTTTGGTGAGGTTTCTCCTCTTTCTTATGCTGAGCAATAAGCTCTGGTGTTTGGACAGTTTTTGATACAGGTGTGGTGTAGCAATTAAAATATTTAATTGTAATCCATAATTTTTTTGTCACAAGCAAAAAAATAGATAAAGAACAGTTCTTTGACAGCATTCTTCTCCTTTCCTAAATGCCTTTTTTCTTGCATATCTGTCATGCTTATTGCAAATGCCAGTGCAGGTCGGTCTACTTGCAAGAAATTTTTGGTCTAACCATCATAGTCACCTAACCAAGCTCAGCGACATGAGTAGTGCTGATGATGCTAGGACAGTGGAAGCCAGAATGGGACAGAAAAAAAGAGATAGAATGGGCTGTAGTATGAATATGGCTATGTTAGCAAGACTATAAACTGTTGTATATATGAAAGCAGCTAAAGCTGGAATAGGGCTTCTCAAGGAATCCTCCAAACCAGACCGTATTTTAGAGTCGCAATTAAAGAGAAATACATAGATGAGATCACCAAGTTGGATATGAATTAAAATATAATGTGATGTATGATGTTGCAATTGCCTGTGGAAGACAAATGCTTTATTGTTTGCTACATAGAAAATAGTAGTGCATATTTTGAAACTTTGTAATGAATAAAAATAATAATCTGGAATTAATGCAATAATAGATTAAAAACCCCATAATGACTACATTTTTTGGATGAGTATTCTGCTGTTGGGTAGCTATCTAGCTTACTGATTTTAGACCAAAGCTTCTTGAGCAGCATAAGAAATTTTTCATCATCGTTAGTCTTTGAACAAAGGTGTCTGAGTGTCTAATAGAGTTCCTGTTGGCTACTGTCCCTGTCACTGAACATATTATCCAGACATTAATGTTGATAGCTTTGCCAGGGTGTTTATGAGAAAGGCCAAAACCCAAAGAGGCACAGACTAAACTAAATCCTTTCTTCCTTCCATGTCAAGGCCTTGATACTGTTAACGTGGATAGGAAACCTAATATTACCTCTGCAGTGCCTGTCTCATGGATTAATAGCAGAATTTAGTCTCCCTGCATGTTAACATGCATTACTCTCTTAGCAGCAATAAATTCACACTAAAGTACCAGCAGTTCACCAAAAACATTGAGTCCTGTGCTCTCTTGAGTCACCTCAGGTGCACTATGCCTGAGATTTCATATGAGTAAGTCTGCTTGATGACTAGTGCATAAGAAGAGGCATATTACTGCTTTAATTACCTATAGTGAAGGATCATGGGATGGTGATGTCATAATTTTAAGACTTTCTATGTCTAAGTGCACTGCCAGGAAGAGGAAAGATGAATGATGATTTATGTACCTTGGACAAAATTCAGATGAAAACCACTTCAAAAATGTTAATTATTTGAGGTCATTTTCTATTACATAGGATCTGTTCTTTAGAATTTCTTACAGGTTAATAGAGATGAATCAGGAGTGTTCAGCCTGGGTTGGTTTGACAAGAAAAAGCAGCAACTGTGTGGGGGAGGGAAAAGAAAGAGACAAAGGGTGTGATTTATCGATGTGCACTTTGCTATTTGTGACTAACAAAGCAATGGTTCACAAATGTCTCAGACTCAAAGCTGTGATCTGTCAGAACTGCTGAGCTGGGAAAATGCTACCACTAAGTAAAAATAGATTGGTCAGCAGTTGCAGACATATCTGTAAGCAGGTCATCCCATACTATCTATATGTGCAGCAGGCAGATCATTTTGCTGGGTTAGGAGTGAGATAACTTTGTTGCAATGTTGTCTGTTATCAGTCAACGGTTTTAACTAGTTACATGATTGACTAATAAAATTCCTCAATGATTAATTGATTTTTTTTTTTGATCTGGCCAACACTTCAAATACTTTATTATCAAAATGTAGAGGGTTTTTATAATTTTTGAGGGAGTGAAAGAGTAAAAGGGTACAGAGGGGAAGGAATACTAACATCTGTCAGGAAAAAAGATATCAAAGATACTACTAATCGGTATTAGTCTGATAAAAATTATTTGGAGGCTCTGTGAAATAGTTGTGAGGGTCCACACGTATTTTTTTTTTTTAATTCTACTGCCATTTGCCACAAATGAACATTTTTGTAATGATGAAAGAGAGGGGGTTTAATATTATAACACTTCTTCTATGCTCTGTAATAACACTGACTTGCATCATCATCTGTAGATACACTTATAGTTACTAAATAATAAACCTAACACTTATTTACAGTTTTCTTAGCACCTCAACTCAAACATAGATATGTATATTCATAGAAACATTCTCCCTGCTTTGAACAGACAAACTGTGTTATGGTGAATAGTTATGTGCATGTGAATTTGCTCACCATAAATCAAGGCAGGCTTTGGTGCAGCTAGCAGGACCCATCACAGTAAACAAGTGATGACATCGACTTGGCTTATAAGATCCTGATTCTCCACACATGTATGTCATTATATCTTGTGGTACTATCTGTGGAGTGGCAAATATGTGATATGTAACCCAGAAACGAGTTTGCAGACTGCTTGGAAACACTGAAAGAGCAGCAACCCATCTTGCCTGGAGCAGTTAAGCTGCCATTAATATTAACAATCTAAATGCATACTTAGAAAGTAAGCTGTTAAACTAAGTCTTCCAGAGGAATGGACTGAGCTGTACTACATGTAGGGTTGTAGCACTTTTGGATGCTAGGCTTTAAAGTGTGAGCCTTGAATAAAACAGTCTAAATAAATCAGATAAGTGAAGCAATTTCTCCTGGCATATAGACCAGGATTCAATATTGTTTTTCTTCATCTCAGTGGCTTATACTGTTCTAACATTGAATAGCTTTTTATTTTATGTTTCGTTGTTGGTCACTGACCACGTTGGCTATTTCTCTTGATTGAGAAAATGTTCACGCTTGCTTGTTTCCATCTTGAGACGCGCATTTTATTAGACTAGTGACCCAGAACATTAACACAGTAATGTGATTGAAGTCCTTCAAAGACTATCATCAGTTCATCCGCAAGCCTAGCAATCTGACTAACCCCTGCGGGATCAGAATGAATAATATCTTCATGATTTTCAAGGGATGAAGGCTTAAGGAGAAAACATCAAACTGACTCAAGATGAAGCAGCCTGATAACAGGTTTTCAGCCATGTCAACTAATGGGTGCTTTGTGAGGACTATAAGTCACAGGGAATGAGGAATGTACACAGGTAATTCACTGTGGCTCCTCGCCAACTTCCAGCAGTCAAGTGAAACTTTCCTTTGTCTCCTGCCCGGCAAATACTGTGGTCCACTGAACAGGTCTGTAGATAGTGACTCTAAGTTCTGTTTTCAGCTATGCTTCTGACTCTGGGCAACTCACTTTATATCACAGTCCACCTTTGTAGTCTCTAATAGTAAACGTGTTTTTCACTTTTGAGGTGGGAAATATAATTCTGAAAACAGAGAGCATATGATTAATGTTCATGCAATACTAAAAGCAACAGACACGTGAGTTATTTCCATGAACAATATGTATTAGAGAAAATTAAATTATATGCTTTTTTGCACAGTAGTAACAAAGGCAAAATATGTTGTTCTAATACTTGTAGTGAGCTGTTTTTCTGGTATCTAGATAGGAAGTAGTAGAAATGTTTTTGCCACAGCAACTGTATACATGAGAAATACTCCACCCCTGCTAAGGCACTGTACCTCTGCTCTTTGCTACATGATGGTTTAAACGCTTGTTGTCACTGTTAGTTTCTCAAGCCATTCAGGTATTTTGGGGAGCTAGTGAATGATCTGCTTTCTGCAAATGAAGAGTATTACTGTACTTACTTTGCATGTGTAATATTTCCAACTACAAGTGTTTACTAAGCTTTAGATCACCCTTATGCAAGAGCAGTGAAGCAGATGATGTGGAAAAGTTAAAACTGTCATGCCAGATCCAGTATTTCAGAGCATTTCCACTCACCCAGTGGAGATGCAGTGCAGCTGCCTCAGCCAGGCTCTGAGTCTCAACTGGCTGGCAACAAACTCAGTGGGTTTATTCACTGGAGCCCAGTTCAGATGATGAAGCCCTTCTCCTCCTAGCTGTGGAGTCAAGGTCTCCATGCTGTGCTGGGGGATAAACATTTGAGCAGGTGAAACATTCTCTTTGGGAAACAAATTTCCTGACTCTCTTCCTTTTGCCTTTAAATTCGATCATCACTCCTGTCCCAAATGCTGCAGGCTCTAACACTTGCGGCTAGCTTAAGATGCTGGCTGTGTTGATTGCAGGCTGATGTGAGCCATATGTGAGCTGCCTGCCAATTTGTACTGGGTCAGTGGTGGCAGAAAAACCACTTTCCCAGGCTTGCTGAGCAGCTTGGAGCAACAAGGCTGCTGCTCTTGTGGGCTATGTCAGCAGGCTCTCGGCCACTCTGTCACTGCCCTGTGACTTGTAGCCCATCTGTAGCCACCTAGTACTGAAGTCTAGGAGACAACTTGGACCTGGGACCCTAACTTCATCAGGAAGCTGATCCTGCTGGGCCCTATTCAGGTAAGAAACTTTAAGTCAATCCTGACATTTCACTCCACATTGGTGCTAGGAGGGTGGTTGTTGGACAGGATGTTGCCAAGGACTGAGCTTGTCCAGCCTGAGGGTGTCCTGCTGGATGGCATTCGCAGCTCCCTTATGCAAGAGTGCACGATGTCCTTAATTCAGGTCCCTTCACTGTGCCTCATGTCAGCCATAGTGGACTTCTGTCTGTAGCATACAGTCTTCAGGGAAGCACTTGAACAGTTGTTAGCAGAAGACTCGTATAGCGGAGAGAGGAATTGTATAGATAAGTACCATAAGATGTAGACAAGCAGAAAGAGTACCTTGAAGTTCAGGGAGGAAGCTGGAAGTACAAAAAGAAAAGTTCAGAGGACAAATTTTTAGTGCGATCACTCATTGGAGATATTTTGAATTCCTATTCACGTAGGATTTTGTAGCGACATTAAGTCACCCTGCCTAAGCTAAGCTGTGAATCATCCTTATGAAGTCACTGCAAGTTTCTTATGGCAATAATCAATAGAAACTTCTTTTCAGTCTTGTTTCAAGCATTTTCTGGAGGGAAAACTGTTCTCAGGAGTTCTGTCTCATTGTTAATCGCAGGAAGGTTAAAGGGATAGATGTTGCTGACCCAGGTACAATGGCATTTCGGGATGTATTTAGAAAGACTGGATTGGATTCACAATGAATGCACAGAGCAAAATATGATGTCTGAAAACATACAGCAAATAGTTTGTTTCGTATTCTAGAGCAGGACTCCTAAACTAACACCAACAAATTTAGGATCTGTGGGACACTGTTAGGTGATGTTAAAGCCTTGAAACCCAAGATGGAAGCTGTTGAAGGCAGTAGGTCCTTTAAGATGATTTCTGGGTTGTGATTTGGGGATTTTGTATAATAATTTAGAAGAGGCTGTTAAACAGAAACTCATCAGCACTGAATATTATGAACTTCATGCTCTAATAGTGTGGTTCCAGTTGGTTTGTGCTAGAGCGTCTTGTCATTTTCTGTCTATTTAAATTTCAAGTCCCCAGTGACTTGGAAATTAATTTTGGCGGAGCAGGCATTCTTATTTTCAGTTTTCTGATGAACAAAATGTCAGCAGGTGACAACCAGCGTTTCCTTAGTGTAGTTAACGAGGTTAAAGAGTCTTAATCTATGGCCCTTTCTTGTGAATGTCTTTATTATTCAGACAGTGTTTCCTACTAGTCTTTTAGGTGGTGGGTATTGAGGACTGTCAGCTTAATGTCTAACGTTGTACTTCAGTGCAAACTGCTTAATTTCATGTCTTCTTATCTGCAGAATTTCATTAAGAATTATTGTGTTAGGTGTGCAAAATAACAAAAGTAGATTCACCAAAGGCGGTTTCCCATCTAGCTTCTTAGAAGACTGTATCAAGCCAGTCTCAGCTACACTTAGACAGTGCTTTTCTGTGTTTTCTGGACAGTGGCATAGAAAGATATGTATGCTTTGCTTCAGACCGGTAACTTTTTGTGTGCCATCCTTTTTTTTTTTTTTTTTTTTTGCTTAATTTGGTTTGACATTAAGCGTACTTTCAATGTAGACATACAGTGCCCCTTGAAAAAAGCAAGTACAAAACCTCTACAATATTTTCTCAATAGAGCTGGGATTGTGGTCAGAAGGATACAATTAAAATTTCTTTCAAAATAGTATATAAATAGTTACTATTATATATGGAATCAAACTGTATAATACCAGGAGTCCTTATCAGTTAAGGCTGCTTCTGTGTCCCCATCGCAACTTGGGGCACCCCCAGGAGAACCAGCCTGCCAGTGTGATGGGGCTGCATTCCCTAGCTGCAGAAGTCAACATCCTTACAACTCTCTGCTCTAGGATTTTATTTCTTACAGTCTCCATCATCAGGAGTTAAAGGGATTGCAGCTTTTTTATAAACCAGATGTCCCTTTCATTCAGAGATGCCTTATGCAAAGCATTTGCTGAGGAACCAACATAAAAAAAATTAAGACAAAACCACCTTCCCCATGGGAGCACTTCCTCAGTACATGTTGACGAAACATGTCAAGACTCTCTAAATTGACTTCTTAGGTTCACTGCACGGTTTCTCTTTCAATCACAATCTTTTGTCCTCTCAGTGCTTTGGTTGTACATATTTCATTACTCCTTCAACGGTTGATTTATTGGTGGAGATACCAGCTGTGCCTGGTTTACATGAGATATATTATAAGAGGGCTGAAAAGGTCTGGTTTAACTTAGAAATATTGGAACTGTAAAAATGTTGATTGCAAGTTGATAGAACATTGATTTACTTGATTTCTGTTTACCTGGATCAGTCAAACCAGTTTCTTCTAGGTGTGAACTGAGCAATGTTTCAGTGTAGTAAGTATAATGGAAAAAAAATAATAATTTCAGGCTGTATCTCATGAATTCTTGTTTGTCAGAGCCACTATTCCAAAATTTTCTCTTCCCATTAATGAGTGGTGGGCCTGATCCATAACTATTGCCCTGAATCAAACACCACCTGTGTGGCCTTGCTTGTATTCACTGAGCTCTTAGTTTTAGTTAAAGGTTGCTGTACCTGCTAACAAAACTGGGACAGCTGTGTTTAATTGCTCTGAGGTAGCATGTAGTTGCAAGGTAGAAACAAGAAACTATTTCCTTCATATATGCTGCTTCAGAGAAATTCCAAGCAAGACAAATTTCTCCAACCTAAAATACAGAATGTTCCACAGCCCAAACAAATAGAAATAGATTTTAAATAGCTGAACTGACTGTGCTAACTTAAAAGGGAAACTGCCTGGCCATTGATAGTAGGAGACATCTCTATGACTGTCATCTCATCTTGTAATATGCATAAATTAAAAATATGACTGTAACCTACTTTTGGTTATCTGCTTTAGGCGTTTAAAGTTCTTCTTGTCTTTCTCTCCTGGGCTCTGATTCCTACTCTTTAAGTTCATGAAAGTCAAGACACAAAGGAATAGCAGAGTGATCTTCTAAGGGCTTATTATTTCTGTGCATGTGTGTAAAGGTAGATGTAATTTCACTAAAACAGAAATATTTTCTTTTATCTGGAGACAGGAAGAATAAATTTGAAACTGTTCTTGGTGTTTTGATTTGCAACACCAAGACAAAAATACTTCTTTTATAATATTTTTATAATATATATATTACAGGAAGAGTCTAGTTTAAAGTTATCTTGTGCTGTTGTTGCTGTTTGTACTAGAGAAAGTGTGGTCAGAGCCTTGTGCTAGATAATGGGTAACCACAACAGAGACCCTGTCCCCTCTCCCCAAAATACAACTTACACAGTATTTGCGCTTTTATACAGGTGTGTCCTTTCTAAAAGAAGTGGTAGTAAATGCTCTTTCAGTGTATACTTCGAAAACCTGTAATGACTTGGCATTTTGAAGGAAAAATAAAGGAGCAGTTGGTGGGTTTTTTCCATGTCCTTGAAAATCAGCCCCCATCTGCCTGTCTGTTAAGCCCCTAACTAAAGGAAACTTGCACACTCAGCCCTTCCTGAAGACTTTCTGCTAAAATCCCAGAATGGTCCATTTGTCTGTGACGTGTTCTCCACCCTACAGAGCCTTAGGGCTGTGCAGGATGTTAGAGGGTCCAGGACCTCACGTCTCCGCGTGAATCTCTACTGGGCTGGCCATGACTTAGCATCCATTTCTCCTTTTAATCGGTCGGGATGGTTTTGAGAATCCTTTTTTCTAGTCCTTTTTAAGCTCAAATTGTGATCAAATTCAAAAGTTAAGGGGCAGACATGAATCATATGGCACTTTTGTGTTTGTTGTATGGTGGTGGTGGTGGTTGTTGTTTTGGGTTTTGTTTTGGTTTTAAGGAAAACCAGGTTATACTAGTGTGCTTGGTGTCTTGTATATCTATAATATCTCATGTTTACCTGCAGTAACTGGTGCAACAGACTGTTATTTTCCTTTGAAATGGTTGTTTTCAGCCATTTAAACTCTTGTGGTAACTTATGCAACACTCAGTGTGGCTCCATGTGATTCAATCCTGAACTTTAGATTTTAAAAAAGATTTTAGGAAATGACATACTGGAAAAGCTTATATTCAAGGACAGTGTTACAGTACTAAGTACTCAAAATAGGAACAAAGCTTAACTTTTAAATCTGAGTTCACCCCCTTTGCACAGAGTACCTGTTAGAGTATATGTAATTGTATATTCTTGCATTTACAGGACTCAGGTCTTACTGAATGCACAGGAAGAACAAAGCAGAGTCCTCTGTTTGCCACAGGTATGTTATTTTGAGGTTACATTTTGGGTTGGACCCCAGGAATTTAGGAGTTCCAGCACTACTTCTGACATGGACTTCTAGCTGTTCCTCAATGAGACTTAGAAGGAATATTAGTGAGCAAATAAAAAATGTATGGGGCAATCTCCCTTCTTCTCACATTTCCTCACAGGCAAGCTCTTGATTTCATTCTTAATGTGATGTTCTTTAAATGCAGCAACTGTGTGCATGTGTAATAGAAAAACACATCCTGTTAGATCGATAGAATGCAGGGGCAAACGTGCCTCTATAAACCGTGGTGCAAATGAAGATGTGTGACCTGACTATCTGAGTGCTTTCTTTTATGACCATGATACCATATATTTAAAGATACATTTTAGTGTTAATCCAGATCTCTTGAATTAGCCTAGGATCATATTTCCTGGTTTCTAATGATTACAATTTAGTAACATACGGTGCTGAAAGTAAATCAGATTATGTAGATCATTTAACCCAATACAGGTTAACTTAGAGGTGAAGTCCCTTGTAAGTCCTGAATCTGCTATTTTTATACTAATTCCTATAGTGACAAAATTAATTGTTATTCCATTGAATGTGATCTTCTCTTCATTAACTTTAGTGTGCCTTCATGCTGAATAACTGAATAATGGTCACGATTTTGTCAGCTCTTCCCTGGCAGAATTTGACCTGATGATTCAGGAGACTGAAAACTATCAGGTCACTGTTTCCCCTTATCGTATTGGGGCAAATCCCCCAGTAACAAGTTATCGTAGCTCTTTTACGAACCTATGAAAGTTTACAACAACCGAGAACCTTACCTGCTATTACCATAAAGCTGTTGTGTTACAAAGAAGATATAGACAATGGGCCTTTTTCTTTTTAGTTTTCTTCAGGTACTAGATCATACATAGGAGTAGCAGGGTCTAGCACTTCTGCTGCCAGTAGCTTCTTTTGTGGAAGACAGCATTCACTGAGGTTCATGCCTTTCACCCTTGGCCCTGGATTCTGAAGAAGCTCTTTCATGGATTTTGTTCAATTTGTATGGGAACTCTGGAAGGTGGGGAGCCAACAGCTACCATGCTTTTCCAGCCACCTGGTTCCCACCATGGTATCCCATCAAGACTGAAGACTGTTGACTCTGGCAGAACCCCATCTGTGGTTGCGGGTAATGTTGGCAGTGGCACTATGGCATGTACCAAAACTTACTGTGGGCTGCAGCAGGAACTGGCAGCAAGAGTAGTATGGCTGGAAAGTCTTTCTTATCTCCCCCATGCAGAGATGTCTGTGCAAAGAGAGAGAGGCCTCTTCTCAGGAGCACTGTGGCAAAGGTAAAGCTGAAAAGATTTCAGAGCTTAGCTGTTGAAGTTAAAGCAAATCAGATTTTATACTGCTCAAGGAAGATATGGTTTTGTCAGTCCAATTTTACTACATTTCATATTGAAACACAAGCATTAGTATATTTTGAGTTAGTTTCTCTATGTTATTAGTTATTTTAAAAATTATCATATTTGAAACTCCTTAGATTTGCTTTTCAGGTTTGAAACCTGTAGGGTATGCTGTGGTCATGTTTTCAAGTTCTCTGCAGCCAAGTGTACTATTTAATGAAGAAATTAAAAAAGCTGGTGTTCACAAATACTGGGCATTTCAGAAAGTATCACAGCTTCATCTGGCTGTTACAATTTTTATTCAAGTTGGTAATGGAGTATTTTTTGGGGTCACCTATGAACTTCAACAATGGTTTTGGTGAGTTGTAGAACATGGTGGGTAGATCTGACTGTACATTGAACAGAATAACTCCCTAACACATTCACCTTCCCCATGTTACCATAGAGGTAATTTAGCTGGGCATGAGCAGAAAGCTTGCCTCGGCCACAACCTGGGTTATACATTCTTTGTAAATAAGTGGCGAATTGAGGTTTCACATTGCTCAGGTGGGCTATTATATTTGACGCCAAATTCTAAGAAACAGGGATGAAAATAACCTTTTTATCATTATGATTGTAGTAGTACATTATCTACTGGAAACAGACCTGGAGAAGTCAACAAAGGATGCTTTATATTTTGTTAGCTGGTTTTAGTTTATCAGCTGCCAGTTTCAATATATTTCTCTAACTAGTCGTACTGTAACTTCTGGAAAAATATCTACCCCCTACCATTCAAATTCTGATGAGGGATGTGTGAACGTGCTTGTGAGTGTTCACAATGGTTCCAGGCAGATTCAAAATGTTGGTTTAAAAGCTAGAAATTCCGGTCTTCAAAGTTTGGAAGAACTTTACTACTCATACTGATGTGGAGAGATTTATCATACCAATATTTGTTAATACCTCAGGGAAATTAATGCCTCTTGAGTAACAGAATAAATGTTGAGCCTCAATGCCAACGTGCCTCTGGGTTACGGCTGTTGGAATTATCTTATAGCATGGTTCCAGGCAAAAAGGATTGTCTGTGCAAAGGAGATAATGACTCATCAGCCTTGTTGCCATCCCTGATAGGAGCTGGGGAATATTTCTGCAGTGATGGAATGGCAGCTGCCGGTGCAGCTCTGCTGGGTGCCCTGCAATGTGCACATCAGCCTTGCAGCATTGCAAGCTCTCTTGCATGGGGCAGTGCACATCATCACAGTGAGAGGTTTACATCCTGTTTTAATCACCCTCCTGTAATCCTGCTGATCCGTAAGAGCACACAGAATGCAGATCTGGTTTCGGTTCTGAGTTTTGAAACTCATGCTACTGAAAGTACAACAGCTGAGTGTCTGTGTGCATCACCATGAACGCACATTCCATATGCCTTTCAATTGATATAGTAGGTAGTGTTCATGGCACTCCCAGGACTGTCCTTAGAACAATGATACTAAAAATGAACTATAGTTTTCTGTCAGTTTTGAGGGCTAAAGTAGCCAGACATGTGCAAGACAACATGAGCTTCTTAGTGAAAATGGAAAATGTGGGCCTCCCCCGGAAGAAACAGGGAGACCTGGCGACCCAGGATATAGAGAAGGTACTTAACCTAGTTCTTTACTTCAGTCTTCAGTGGCAAGAGCTCAAGCCA
>NW_010144287.1:0-13989 GCF_000699245.1 Pterocles gutturalis
CAAGGTAAACAGTGGAATTCATTTTTTTTAGGATGAAGCTTGAGAGTTTTCTAAATGACGTGTGATAGCAGAGGGATGGACTGGGCAATCAAAGATGCCTGTGCCTGCCTGGTCTCTGACAGCAGAATATCCTGCTTCCAGCGTCACCCCCACGACTGATGTTTGGAAGCAATTGAAATCTGACCCTCAAAAAATCCAGACAGCTGAAAAATGCTTGTCAAAAGGGAAAGTACTTTTTCCTGGCTCTTGTGGTGTTCCAGTTTTGTTCAGAATTGTAGTTCCTTTTTAATTTTATTTTAATACAAAGTATGTCACTTTTAAGATCACCCTCAATTTTTAAGTATCAGCAAAGTTATAACTTCTTTGGTGTGTCATCTAGAAAACGTGTTCTAAAGCGAGTTTATTTTTTGGTGTAATAAGAAATTGTAACTGAGAGAGAAAAAATATTTTCTTATTCAGAACAAAGCAAATGCAATATATATATGTCAGGTATGGATCTAATGTTTATTTAAGCTGGCATACCTCCTCCAGAACAATTCTGGATTTGCAGAAGACAGAGCACATGTCTTTGCCATTTTCTCCTTTCCAATAAACCCATTTGCTGTCCATTTGGAGAATTTATTTTT
Source organism: Pterocles gutturalis (assembly GCF_000699245.1). Lineage (NCBI taxonomy): Eukaryota > Metazoa > Chordata > Aves > Pterocliformes > Pteroclidae > Pterocles > Pterocles gutturalis. Next base: position 627 of record NW_010144287.1, read on the forward strand.
GGAGATTGTAAGGTTGCTCCAAGACAAAGAAAAATCATCAGCAGTTTATGAGAACAATTAACTAAAATCACTTTATTGTTGCATATCACATATCATGTTATTACATCCAGAGGGTCTGCATTTGCAAAAAAAAATGCATGTCCCAGCATTCACAAGACAATCATGTGAATCAGCCTGGATCCCAGTGGCACATTTGTATTTGAAGATTTTTAATTGGAATTTAGAAGCATGTAAACTCATTTATCATAGTTGCTCTCTACTCCCTGCTGGAGTCTTACTTGTCTAAAATGCAGGTTTCCCAATCAAACACAAATTTACATATTGATTTGATTTATGTTGAATGCATGCCTAGGCTTCTTAACACACACTGGTTTTACTGTGTGCTTTCAGCTTCTGTCTTTAAATGAGTATTGTATTGGTAAATAACATGTAGGCTGGAAGATTTTTTTTTTTCTTGATTCAAGAATTGGTGGAAAAGCCATCCTTTCCTGATTTATGCTTTTTTGTCTCATAGAAAAAACCAAACATACCTGTTTGAACTTGAAGGGTCAGGATTTTTTGAGAGGCTTCAGTGTGCCTATCCTGTAGTTTGGAAAAAAGATGCAACATGTATGTTTGGAAATAGTCAGTGTAGGGGCTTATCAGTTGCAAAAAGAAAACAGAGAAAGCTGAAGCCATTAAAGTGAGTTAGAAATATTTTTGTGGGAGAGGTGCATGTCTGGGACAGGTTGAATCAAAATGTGCTGGTCTTGTTAATAATTGCATAGAATAAGAAGTATTTCCAGAATTACTGAATGAAATTGTGTCTCTAATTGTGAAATGAGAGGTCAGAACATCCTGGTCACTTCTGTCTTTAAAACTGATGATCTGCAGGAGACCCACTGGGGTCTGTGAACTTCTTTGGAGAGCTCTAATAAATACAACTGTGAGTCACCTGTTGGTTGCAGGCTGAAATTTGTTTTGCATTTTCAGGCAGCCTGCAAACTGTAAAAGATTAAAAACATAGAGTTTGTCAAGGCAGCTCTATTTCTAAGATAATTACGATAATTTATCATCAGTATTTTACATCTATTGCATAAGTCACTTTAGATCCTGGTCAAATTTTAGAAAGGTAAAATCATCGCTGTGCTAAACTCAATCTCCCCATAGATTCCATGATGGTACCTCGACTTTACTGACAGTTTAAAATAGTAGTGGAAGAGAAACATAATAATGCTGTAATAATTAATTGTGAGTATGTACTGACAGATACTTTGAAGCACCAACATTGACAAATCTATTAAAGAAAATAAATAGCAATATTTATCTGAAGGGAAAATATGGACTAACTACCTCATGCAAATGTCTCAGGAGCACAGGTTTATATGCTATACATGTTCTTAAACTGTGTTGTGATTTTAAAATCAGTTTTCTATTGTGCTTGTATGTCTATATTTAGGAATTTTACTAAAACTTACCGAATAAACTAGAAACACACTATAATAAGACGTGCAGAACTACAGTTTATGCAAAGAAAATAATTTGTATGTTTTAACATCCAAGAATATAATGAAATATTTCTTTTCATTCTCTGGTGAATAGTAGTAGAAAAATCAATGTAATCACAAATGACCAAAAGATGAGTAGAGTATAATACACATACTTTTGAAAAAGTAAACCCTACATTTGGTCAGGGAGAGAGCAAAATGATGTGAAATATTCAAAAGAACTTACTAATGCAAATTAATAAATCTCTTTGACAGACGCAGTTTAATGAATCCTTTAGCCATAGCTTGATGATTAAGACTGTGTTGCATTTGACACACAAATAGAGAATATAAGTTCTTTGTTACTTCTGAATGTTACAAAATATTCTCTGTAAAGTTGTAGCATTGGATCTTTTAATGCAGAATGTATTTCCTGAGATCCTAGAGCCAAATTTGTAAATAACTCAAATTAAAGTTAATTTTAAATTGACTTATTAATCTTTTTATCTGGCATACCTTTTGTCACAAATTATTTAAAAATGTGGAACCTTCAACTCTGCATAATTAAAAACTCACTGATTTTTTTAACTAACCTCAGAAATAAGTCTATAGCTAAAATAATTTATTGACTTATAGGAACTCATTTTGATTCTCAGACAAAGTTGAAATCTTATAGTCACAGTGTTGTCTCAGCATGTGGGAACTCAGTCTCTTCCTGAACTTGAAAGAAGTCAGATCCACATCTTCTGATTTCCCAATATGCTCTGCTGACTAGATAATGATGAAAGTCCATCCATGCATGGATGCATCCGGGCCATGAATGTCCCCAACCAAAATCCATAGTGCCGGCAGGAGAGCACTTGCTTCTGCACTCTGATAGTTTGGGCTGTGAGGTGGTAGGAAAGAATACTGGGTTTTCTTCCATGGGCTGCTCATTACAAATCTGTTTTGTTCATCTTTCCATATTTTGCAGTGGAAAATGTAGATCTTGTTTAACTGCTTCAGCCCAGTGCAGTTTCCATTGAAACGCTTGGGTAGCTCCACATGGTCTTCTCTTATGCATCCCTGTCTTTGACGCTTCAGCTTTTCTTGTTTGCTCAGTAAGGACTCTGGATACCAAATACAGGGATGGTGCTTCCACCAGATGGCAGGGCTGTTAAATGCTAGGTGTTTTTGTGGGTCTAGCCCAAATGCTAGACCATGTCTGATTGACCATTGACACTGAGTAGGAAAATCCTGGCCTAAGTTGGTATGATCTCTGTCCCTTAATGGTTGAAGTTGTTTCTTCAGTGTTCATTGAAAAGATCAGTAGTCTTAAGTAATTACTTCCTACACACCTCATTCACCCTTCACGAAATACCTGTTCAAGAAATGGAATAATAATAAAGAAGCAGTTTGCTGTTTTACATTGTGCTTTATGTAAAATTATTCAGCAAATCTTTTATATGATTAATATGTGTAATAAATCTTTAGCTTGTCAAAGGTTTAATCATGAATGAAAAAGAGAAAAGGTATCATCTTGTTCAAGTAGATCTAATTAAATTAATTGATTCATTTAAAGCTCTGCCATTTCTTGTGTATTTTCCCTCATTTCTTTTCCACTGGATATCCACTGCCTGTCCTTCGTTCAGATTGAGATATAAACTTTTTCCAGCTTACCAGATCAGTCCCATAATGAATAAAGATTTGAGATATTTTTCCATACTTGTTTTAAAATGCAATAAAAGATGTACGCTTATTTGTGGATTGGACCAAGGTTTTCCTACTATATACTGGAAAATGAGCTGAATAGTGAAACTGCTGACCCAACACAAATTCACAGCTTGCATAAGCATGGTTGGGATAATAAAGCTTCTTCAGTGCCTATGAGCTATAAATAGGATGCATTTGTCAATTGCCTTGCCCAGGCAAATTGTCCTGGCTTTTCACCCTGCACCTGTGTGCTTTTATGTTTCTTAGAATAGCAGTGGAGCTGTCTCTATTCAAATACTTTGTCCATACTTCCTTAGGGTCATGCAATCAAACTTTTGTCACCTGGGCACACACAATAACACAGAGTTTCAAAGTGTCTGTTTTCCTGTAAGTGTACTTAGCTACCAGTGTTCAGGCACGTCTTTGATTATTTATCTCTCAAACTCTTTCATATTAAACTCTTGCAATAAGAGTCTAACACAGCTTGCTTTCTGTATGTGTCAGCACCTCTCTGAGAAGCACACCTAATACAGGTTCATGAAATGCCTAAAATTTAGATGCAAATAAGGTGTTGAAATTAGGAAGACTGGATTCCAATCTACCTGTTTTCTAAACTCGTTTATGCCCATAATTTAAATCCACAAAATCTATAGAATTTGGCCACAGTAAGCTGCAGTGCCTCCCAAACTATACACCTGTTCTGTAGGATAAAACTACCTGACCCGTCTTTCTTGATAAATTGTTTCCAATTACAAACATTTCATTTGTCTTCTAATCTTTCCTACCCACACTGGAAAAAAAAAAAAAAAGAAAAAAAAAAAAAAAAAGGAAAATCAAAAAAGGTAACATGTTTTGGTACACAAGAAGTCTCTGATATCCCTCTAACAATAGCTGTGGAACATTTAATTTGCCTTTGAGTCACTGAGTTGCCCTGGTACATTTTGTGTAAACATAAAAGCAAAGAGGTTTTTTATTTCACAGTGGTAGGCAATTGGGGTGGCACCAAAATATACTTTAATTAAGTCTTTCAAACACTTTGCATTTTTCTTCTTTTTTCTTAAAATGCAAAATTTACAACTGTACTTGAAATTACAGTGCTTATAATACGGGGCAAAACCTTGCTACCCCTGCAGCTGCTATTTGCTCTGTGTAAAAGAGTATTTTGTGAGTATAACGGTATTATATGACAACAGTTCTAAGACCAAGTTGTTAGAAATACAGACTTCACTGTAGGCAGTCTGGTTTGTATGTTGCAGAGGACTGTGTTCATGTACCCTTTGCTAACATAGCAGAGGTTTTTTTCCACTCGTTTCATTTTTGGCACGTGCTTCATACAGCTTCAGTTCCGTGACTTTCAGACATGAGATTGAAATAAGGCAATTCTAAGTAATTGATTTTATTTATTTTCAGTGTAAATAACGATAAATGGGAAGTGGGGGCAGCGAGTTAAGCACAAAGTTTTAAACCCTTTTAGAGGACAAGGTTGCTTCAAACTATTAACAGGGTTGTTTGATCTCTTTCAGCTGTGGTACAAATGAGAGCAGCTTTCCCTCAGCAAGTGTAGAACTTGAGTTCGTTTGCCCACATGCATCTATTTATGTCTTTAATTGTAAATATTAGAATGGGAGCACTCACAACCACTCACTATCTAACAAGGCAGGGCACACCATAGCAGTGTCAGGATTTCTGTACATCATCCTACTAGCATGTGTGGATAAGCTTATAATGCTCCATGGTGCCCTTTGCAAATAATGGATGGGGAGCAGAAGATGGTTCCCTCCTCACACAGGGCTAGGCAGTATAAAACACCTCTCATGAGTTCAAGGGAAGGTTATTTTGCGGAAAGTCATTATTGTTTACACATCGTTATATATGTCACTGAGCTCTTTACAGAGAAGATAAGAAAACAGGACCCGAATCTGCCCTGCCCCCAGGTTTACATCCATCACAAAAGAGGCAGACGATCCTGTGTGAGGCACCGTTCAACATAGGCGTGTCAGTTTTACACTGCCAGGAGAATTAATTTATCCACCTTTATTATTATTATTATTATTATTTCCTTCTCTCTACCAGGTTATTCATCAGCTTAGACTTTCAGAGAATGAGAGTGCGGCTCTGCAAGAGCTTCTAGATTGGAGGAGAAAGATGTGCGAAGAGAAAGAAGACTGGCAGCAAATCTTGCACAACACTGAGCAAAGGATCACAGCCCCACCTCCACCCCCTTGTAAAAAGCCAACGCTGCTGAAGAAGGTAGAAGATACATCCTGCAACAGACTCTCTTCAGGCATATGGGATACCACCATGTGATTCAGATGTTTGCAGACTGTTAGGAATGAAAACACCTAAAGACTTCAATCTGCACAATCAGCAAGTTTTCTTCCCTTCACATGTGGGCAGGGATTTTTTATAAGCACTCGTTCAAGAGCACAGGATGCAGGAGCTATTTAGATCTGTCATGTGTGTGTGTACATGTGTGTGTTTGTTCTTTTCATATATACACACATATACATACATGTGTGCATGTGTGAATGTATGTATGTATGCATGTGTATATATATATGGAGACAAACTGCACTATAAGTACTTAGTTTAAAAGTACAAGACGGTCACTTAAGAGTATTCCCATGGACAATGAAGAAACAACGTTAAGCAAATGGTGATGGGGAGAAGTGACCAACAGGCATTTTAGAGAGATCAGGAAAGTCTGTGTGCACACTGTACAGCTGTTTTATATAGTACAAAAATATGATGTTTCTTGTTCCCTAATGAATGGTTTTATTATATTTCATGTATACATATATCTATATTTCTTTGTAGATGTCTGTGTTCCATTGGCGTTGCAAACCTGAAGATTATTTACATGTTTATTACTGGTGTTTTATAACTTTATGCAATTGGTGCTGTCGTTCTTTCTTCAAAATACAGGTAATAAATTCAGTATTCACATTTCTCTTTCAGAGTTTTATCTTTAACAACACACCAAACAGTTTCAGCACTGTGTTGTATTTCAGAGCTGGCGATATCCTTTCTAAAATCCAATCCTGAAATTCTTGCAAAGCTCCTATATGCAGGTGTGATTTGATGCTGTTTCACAGTCACGAGTTAGAGAGCATGACTTCTTTTCAGTGGACCTGTGTTTCTGAATGTGTGAACTGTGAATTCTGTAGTTACATTTCGAATCTTATTCCATTCTGGGTTATGTAAAATAATGAGGCACTCATTTAGATTATAAGCATGGTCTGAAATTCATACCTGATTATGTGTAAGGTCAGGTGTCAGTGGAAAGATACATAATGGCAATGAGGTATGAAAAGAGGGCTGTGATTTACTGTTACAAGCCAGAAGGCTTTATGGAGATGGGTATATCAAAGGATTATGTCCTTATAGTGGTACAGTGATGCATTTATACCTCAAATTTCATGTAATGAAGTGGTTTCAGAAAGCAAAGGATTCTAGTTGGTGAACATGAGTTCTGAGCAGTAACGCTGATTTATGAAAAACATGCTGCTGGAAACTTGTTAGCTACTGCTCAGCAGTCTTTGAAATACTGCTTTGCCACTGAAAGGTGTAATTTATATACATACACAGGTATTTTGTCAGGGGCTGCTTATTTTAAGTTCTTGGAATATGTAGAGCCAGTGTGAAAAGCTCTTCTTGGCTGTTTGCCCCATTCCTATTGGGATCCAGGAAAAAGTGCTTGTAATTTTGCAAGTGGATGTAAAACTAATATTTTCAAATGTAAGCTAGGTTTCAAAAAGTGAGCTCACCCCTGCTTGGAAGTTGTTGGGAAAGGAAAACAACCTGCTTAGAGATGTAGGTTTTTCCATCATGTTTGACAGAAGCTTCAAACAGGCTGAATGGCAAAAAAAGCAATCACATGCTTGTTTTTTTTGTTTTTACAGGGAAGCAGCAAAACTCTAATTGTTCCCATGAATATCATCAAGCTGTAGGCAGAATTAAGCACCTTCTCTTGCTGGAGCTTAAAATAGACATTCTGAGGGGACTAGGAATGGGAGACACCAGGTTAGCTCAGAATTTTACCTTGTTACCACAGTTAGCTTCACAGAAGTCCTCTCTGTAAGATTACCCATTTCTATTTTATGGAGAAGCAGGGACTCTAGACTCTGAATTTTACCTTCAGCTGATGTAAATGGCCATAGATCATGACTTTACCCAGGAGGAGCAGACGACCACTGTGAGGTTATGCAGCAAACAACTCTCACCCGCTAAAAAATTCTGTCAGAACGAAGCTTTGCCTGGAAGAATTGAGGTTCCTGCCTTTTCGCGCAGATAACCAGGGGCACACAGAGATCGCTGTGTGAGAACGAAGTGAAATGGCTCCAGAACTGGATGCAAGAGAGCTAATTAACCTGACCTTGCAACTGCATTGCTTCCAGGGTGCAAGCTGTGATCCCTACATGGCACCGCATCTCTATACGTAGCCATTAACAACAATACCCGGCTAGTTTAGCCATCCTGAGCACCTCCCTGCACTGAGCCATGCAGACATGCCCTGAGGCTTGTTGCTCCTCAAATGGGCCTGGCAAATAGCCCTCTCAAAAGCTCTATCATATTGCCAACCCTAATGCCCACTAGCTGGCTTGGTGACTGGTAGCAATACATCCACAGCAGCTTGGAAGTTTAGGGGAAGCTGTAAAAACTGACTGAGAAGCCAGTTTAGATCATGCAAAGATCCCTGCTGTGGCAGTGAGCTTGCTACCAGTCACCGAGCTAGCTACTGGTGAGGTGAGCTGGTGTATCTCCAGACAACACTGTTGTCATTGCTACACATGTAATGTGGGAGTACCCAGAGGCGAGAGGAGACATTTGTCAAGTGGAGTTTAAAATGGAGTTTAAAATAGGAAATATTATAAATGCACATTATACTATTTGCAATCCTTACTAAAAGTTGTCTTAGAGCAGTGAGCAGCCTCAGCTTCAGGAGCTCAAATGGGGTCTAAGAAACCTTTTTTTGCTACTCTTTCAAAGTCGGTATTGTGCCCTATTACAGCAGTATGAACCAAGTGTGGACAAGGTGTGCAGATTTTCTAGAAGTTTCACCAATACATCTATATGCGAGATGCCAGTACAAACCTGATTCAGGCAGTCTGATTCTCCAGACAAAGGGCAAAGCAGACTATTCCCCTCTGTGCAGAAGGTCTTTCTTCTGTTTTTTGCAAAGCTGGGTAAGACATATTTTTGGGGGCTCTTCTTTAAAGCATGTAACCACTGTGCAATACGACAAACTAAATATCAGAAAATATGAGACATTTTTTCAATTTTATTGTTAATTACAGGTTACGTAATGGGTAACTTTTTACTTGTGAAGATTTTTTAGGATATTCCATTAAAATATAGTACTACAGGAATAAAGTATTTGTGTTAAAACATGTTTTAAATATTTTTCTAATGGCAGTAAGACACTCCAGACTGTGACTTATGATGTCATAATTCACACCTAGTGTGTTCATTGGTCCCTTGGCCTTTGGCCTCATGCCTAACAATGCAGTTGGTAGGGAATTATTATACCATAATTCACACCCTACTGTGTCTTACTGCTTAAATAACCATACCCCCAGAGGTGTCCTAAAACTACCATTAAAGTTTATATGGTGTATCAAAATGTGTTTACAGGGCTTGGAAAATATACTATTGACATTTTGAAATGTTGAGAAGTAGTTTTAGTAGAACTGTACAGTGCTTGTAAATTAATCTCCCCAGTGGAGTATGCACCAGCCAATTACAGTATTTCTTGAATATATGAAGTCTTCTCTTGCCCATTAAAAAATAGCTTAGACAAAAAAAAAGCCTTATGAATTTAATATTCTAAAGGGAAAGATTAAACTCTATGAGCATGCTAATGCCCTTAGTATCCAATGAACAATCTAAAATATATTTATATTTGCAATAAAGCAATTTCAGGAAGCTGGGGTTATCATCAGATAATCTCTCCTCCGCATTGTGCCTTATTGCTTAATTTTTAATATGTGAAACAAACAAAGCTTCTAACAAATCAGCCTGTCCTTCAGTTTAAAGTAAGAGGAATCAGAAATATTTTACACTTGGTCTTAAAGCCAAGGGAATTCTAAAACCATATTAAACCACAATAAAAGAAAAACAACAGCTGTTGGCATGAGAAATTTTTAAATCTTGTAAACTTTACTTGTTGCTCCTGAAATAGCACTTGGTGGGTTTTAGTTAATGTAGTTACATTCCTATTGCAGATTATAAGTAAAATTGTATCTTTAAAAACTGATTTAGACATTAGGAGAAATACATGCACCAATATTTTACAAAAGGTCTGTGTACAGCATGAACTGATAAGCCTTTTAAAAATTTGTATTGTTTACAAAACAATAGTATGATTGTTGAATAAGTGAATTACATTTCCCTTTTTGCCAGTGATCCTTTTTATTCCTTTTAAAAGGTTGACTTATTTTCATTAATAACTTTGTTATACTGCAGATCCTTTGTGTGTGGGACAAAGAATTTCATTGACTTGCTAAGTAAGCGTAGATTGTAGCATAGTTCTAAAGTGATAGTAATAGCCATATTCACTGTAGTTTTTAATTCTGCTTTATAATATTGAGATCCCTAGTAATCCAGTTATTCTTATCTCTATAAAGCCTGCTAATATCTGAAATGCTCTGAGGAACCTAAAATAAGTTTTGCCATTTGCTTGTTAAATAATAAATATAATTAAACTCTATACAAGTCAATTTTCCAGAATGGTATTAAATATTTCATGGCTTTGTGTTCTAAATATATAGTTTTTAAAAATAAAACACCACCTGAGCATAACTATTTGACAGTATATGAACAAAACAGAACGGCATATAAGAAAATGCTTTTCTTCCAGTTTTCCTGTTCTCTGTATACTCAGGATTTTCATTTTGAGAAGAAATAAATAAATCCCTGACTTATATTGTGGCTGTGAGAATTAGATCATTAGCAAAGACTGTCTGTCCTTCCACCTGTGGTTTGGCCATTTCCCCGACCACATGAATGTATGCTGGATCTAGCTGAATCATGGATTTTACTGTCAAGCGTTTTAGGCAAAAATTTTGTCAAGTCATGATTTCACTTTTTGAGGATTTATTACATTAAACAAAAAAAAAATCATTAATTAGCTGGAAGTATTTAATTCAATCTTAAGTAGCTCATCTTGGTTCTTATGTGTGTGAATAAAATCCTTAGCTCTTTCTTATTTCCTCTCCTATCAGCTCAGGTTAGTTTTCAAACAGACTTTTATAATGAAAAAAGGTGGTTAAATGGCATGACAGCATAGTGTTTAGGTTTAATCATTTAAATGAAACTTTTTCCTTTAAAAATACTAAAATAGAATATTTCAGTATTTTCAGCAGTTTTCACATTTTGTTTATCAGCTGAAATAGTTTGATGGATGCAACCTGAATTTATACATAATTTCAACACTTCAGAGACATACTTTTTCATAAAGCCATTCTTCTCTGAAAAGACCATGCTAATGAATATATGGTTTGAGATGCAGGAGAACTGCTGAGGTCCTTAGAAGCAACAACAGGGAAAATTTGACACTCACAAGTATACTGCTGTCATAGCAATGTTCATGTGATAGCTATTAGTTAATACTTGTGCCTTTGCTGTTTTTAGCTGGGCTCTAGCCCCTTCTCAGTCTACATGGATGTGTAGTCACCTGTCTCCTGTTATTCATCAGACTACAGAAAGAAAAGTACTGAATCTGTCATAGACTCACAAAGAAAGGGGAAAAATGTGCTCCATGCTCTTTCTAATTACTTCTTAATATTAATTACTGAAATATTTATGAAAATGGGAATTGGAATGCAACCTTCTCACTGTCCAGATGTGAACAAACCACTAGGCTAGAAAGCTGTGGCAATGAAATAGCCACAGCTATTAAATGAACAGTTATGGAGGTAGAGCTCCTCCATCTCACAGCATAGTATAACTTGGTGGTCAGGAAAATATTCCAAAATCCAAGGAGGCAGATTTTGCATTCTTTCAGGAAGACAACTCCATATGGATCGTTTGAATTAAAACCATCTCTAGTGCAGACCTTCCCTAACAGAGTGGTCTGAGCCTCACAAATCAGATAGGCAAGGGGATGTGTAGCGTTTTAAGTGTGACAGGACTAGGATAGGAGATCAGTCATCTGTGGATGGCTAAGTTTGAGTACGTGCTTTGGAAATCTCCAGACATTATGACCTTCCTCATGGTTCTGAACAGCAGCCTGAAGCAATGAAGTCCAGTGTTGGATTTCAAAAGGACCTGATGTCTAGATTTTGTCTAAATCCTTGTTTTATTAATCTAGTCTCAATCAGTTTGTGCAGTTAAGAATATCTTGAATAAAATATCTTTATTTATTATATTTTAGTAATCAGATTACTAAAAGTATGTATTCAAGTCTAGCATTTGCTGATACAGCTTTCATGTCTGTAATATGAACTTAGTGTTTAAAAAAAAAAATTAAGAAAGGACAATATCAAAATAAGTGGGTTTGAAACATATCTTCTGGGTCTGTGCTCAGATCTGGACTCACTGAGCCTTAGTTACCATAAGTAACATGCTAGATGCCACATCATCAAAGATCAAGACAGCAACCCCAAAAGTAGCTCTCAAAGTTTAAAGACTTTCTTCTGGCTTGATTTGCTGTCCTATATAATCCCCAAGTCCTCATCACACATGAGCAGTTACCAAGGTCAGACAGGATGAAGCTTAAAAAAACATCTTTTGTCTCCTGGGGGGGCAACATCTAGACCTCAGCTTCTCTGAGGTATGGAAAGGCATTCTGTTTAGTTGATCAAAGGCACAGTGATGGATGCCTTATATCAGATATGTCATGTAGATGGCTTACTTTTCTATATCAGATGTCATTCCCTTAAATATTCTGCAGCAGGCTTATTTGTTCAACAGAGAGACTGTTTGGTAGCTGTGGAACGTATGTCTACTTTAGGTCCATGATTTCACAAAGATCTTTAGTTAAATTTGGGATTTGACTCTGGCTGACTTTTAGGACCTACAGATGATTTACTTGTTTCTGTATATGTACAAAAGTCCTGCTTGAACATCCAAATAAATTCTGCCAATAATAAAAAAAAAAAGGCAATGAGTCATGGCAAATCTATAGATCTAGTCTTTTATTTAATCCCTGTATAGGAATAAAAGTCCAAGTCCTAGTGAAGTAAGCCCCCAGCCTCCACTTTTGCACAGAGGTTTTCCACTGAGGTTGTAAAACTTAAATTTGTTTTTGAACAATGTTAAGTTTCTGACAGCCCATTACACCAGTCTGCCAGCATCCACTGAACATCAGCCCCATCCTCCAGAGCCTCACTGACTTCTCTTCATCCCAGCACAGACACAGAATTCACTGTCTATTATCCACAAATGTAGTGTTTTTTCAGCTCATTAATAAAGACAGTATTTGCCCCAGTACTAACCCTGGAGGAATGCTACTCTTTGGCTGACAACTGGATTTTGTGCTGTTGTCACATGCTTTGAATCCAGTGGTCCAGACAATTTTTTACCCTTCTTGAAGTCCACCTTCCTGAATCATATCTTATCAGTTTGGCTACAGGGTGCTGTGGTAGACAGCAATCTTGATTCACAGTGTAGATAAATAGATGTTTGAAAACAAGTTCTCAAAAAGTAATCACTGGCAAACTTGCAGGAAAGTGAGATTCCACATAGGATCTCTTCTTAGGAGGCATCTCAGACTTGCTTTTTTTTCCAAATATTTGTTATTTCACAAGGGCATGTGGTGATAGGACAAGGGGTAACAGCCTTAAACTGAAAGAGGGTCGATTTAGATGAGATATTAGCAAGAAATATCCTGACCTGATGAGACACATCCTGAGGTCATCCTGGGACCTGATGAGATACATCCACGGGTCCTGAAGGAACTGGCAGATGAAGTTGCCAAACCACTATCCATGATATTCGAGAAGTCGTGGCACTCTGGTGAAGTTCCCGCAGACTGGAAAAGGGGAAACATAACCCCCATTTTTAAAAAAGGAAATAAAGAAGACCCGGAAAACTACAGGCCAGTCAGTCTCACCTCTGTGCCTGGCAAGATCTATGCTAAGGCACATGGAAAACAAGCAGGTGACTGATGACAACCAACATGGCTTTACCAAGGGAAAATCGTGCCTGACAAATTTGGTGGCCGTCTACAACAGAGCCACAGCGCTGGTGGACAGAGGAAGGGC
>NW_010144288.1:0-14634 GCF_000699245.1 Pterocles gutturalis
AAATTATTTTTCATTTTGTAAATTATTATATTTATGTTTATATCTCTGTATCTTTTAAACCTTTCTTCTTCATATTTCTGCTATTTTGTATCTAGTTCTAGAAATAATATAATAATAGCAATATGTTGTAGCCATAGTGATATAAAAATATAAATGAAGAGACTGTGCCCAAAAGCTTTCTTCCTTTTCCAATATTATCATCTGGCCTAATAAAAATATTACCTCTTCTTTCCATCTCACACTTCCAATGGCATAAATATTGGAATAAATCTGAAACCAAATTGCCTCCTCAAATTTATTTTATTTAGTAATATATCAAAGTTTGACTGATAATCTAAAACCAAAATTAACAAAATTAATGCTTGTTTCATTTTGTTTTATTTTTGTTAAATGTCATTTCAACAATAGAAATAAGTACAATTTTATTGCATTAGTTGTCTCCAATATTTAAAACATTGCAAAAGTTTCTTTTTATGCTAGACAACCAAATAAATAACAAGAAAGACTCTATTTTTCTTTTCCAGTCACATACCAGTGGAAGGAAACAAAGAACCTCTATCAGCTTAGATGACACATTCATTGACCTAAATTGGGCAAACCATATAATTTTTTTCATTACTGGAAAATTTTGAGCAAAATTAGTCTATCACAGACTTGGGGCAGCCAAAGTAATTTAGACAGAAGTGCATCAAAGGTCTGCTTAAGACCCATATTATTCTGCTCACTTTCAAAGTTTCAGTGTTTTCAAGCTGTCTCCTGGACATAACACTTCTTAAAAACTTTTGACACTACAGGGGTATAGTATCCTACGTAAGTCAATATTTCACATCTCTTGTGGAGACTCACAAAATAGATAAAGCAGAAGTTGCAGAAGTTTCTAAACTCAAAATGAGATTTATTCTAATCAAAATTGTTTAGCACTCCGATAAACAACAGTAAACTACAGGGTCAAGATGTCAAACAAAACTAATACCACACAGCTGACTAAAGAATTCCTAAGCTTTAGAATGATGACCCAAAATACACAATCACTCACCTAATAAGGCAAGGGCTCTCAACCTCAAGGAGTTACCTTGGATGGCAACCAGACCCAAGGGGAGAGTCCCTGACAGCAGAACCGCCACCTCAAGGAGGACCGACTCAGTTTGACTTCTGGCTGGATTCCCTTTATATCTTATATGACAACAGTTACCGTAAAGACATGAAAAGTCAGGGCATGAAAATAATCAGTGGCCACTATATTTCAACAGTTTGAAAACCCCCGTCTTTATCGGGGCAGGTGCACCTGCCACAACAACTGAGCGTATAAACACCTGAATTCACTTTTGAGTTTTGCTGTTGCTCACATTAAACCAGATTTCAGTTTCAGTTGTGTTCTAATGTGTTACCAACTGCTACCAGCAAATAGAATACCAAAAAAAAAAAAAAAAAAAAAGAAAAAAGAAAAAAGAAATGAACTATTTTATTTGGTGTTCTAGATAGGATAGTGAACATGAATGGATATTTTATTGCTGAAAAAGTAAGTTTATTAACTGTTTACCTTTGATTCTCGTCACTGTGTTCCCACAAATGGGATCAGCAATTTATAGGAATTACCCTAGAGCTATAAGGCAGAAACTTTATGGTTTTCTCTCTCTAGTTTGTTTTGCCCAGAAGTGTGCTGGAAGCGACTGTAAGATATCAGGGTAGGAGAAGTGTAACTGCAGTGTTTTGTTTTAAAGTAAGTCTGGAATGCAAAGCAGCTTGGTGACAATGTAAAAGCTGTGATGACCAGCAATTACATCACTCTGCTGAACAGAAAAAATCCAGGCAAAAAACTGCCTTTGCCTCCCCTTCACCTGACGTGTTTCTCTGCACCTTTTGTCTTAACAGATGCAGTAGAGAATATATGCCTTTGTCAAATACATCATGATATGAAGTGTAGTTTAAGCACTTCAAACTGGGAAAAACCTCTGTGCTTATGAAAGTATGTGATGTGACTGCAGACTCTGAAAAATGAATATTCAGATACCGGTAATGTATCTGATAACCAAAGATATTGCTGTATGGATTTAAACAATTTTCTTCTACCCAAAACCTTCTTTCTCTTTGGGTTTCTTACAGTAAATGAAACTCAATGAATTGTACCTCAAATGCTGACTAAATACTTGCAGGTGGATTTCCCAACTTGGCAAGTTAGTTATTTTTGATAGGTTTAGGCTTGAAAATACTAAAAACATAGGCCTAATAGAAAGGGTTTGTTTGGATTTAAAAAGTTTTTCAAAACTTGCTGGTGTGATAGTATCTTGTGGGTTTTCTGACACTGAGTAATTTGGATCTTACTTTTGCAGTGAGTACTACATATTTGTCTGATTTTTTGAACCTATAACAATTTTAGCACAAATTAAAATACAAGTTTGTTTTATTTTTTATGCTTAGTTTATGAAGTATATCACTAAAAAGAGGAAAACATTAAATTCACCTTAAAATCATTTAGTGCTTATCACAAAATATGCCATTTTACTGCTCTTTCTTTTTTAACCTAAGTAGCAAGTTTGTTCCACAGACTGCTTTGGTCATGCTGATTTTCTTCCTGGTGTTTCAATGATACATTTATGACTCAATTTCTCAGTAATTCCTTTACATGAATCTGTATCCAGCTGAGAGTTCTTATTCTGCAGGAATCTTTCTCATTGTGCATAAATGGTCCTATTTTAAGTGCTGATAGAGAGCTTGATGTTGTTGTCCAAATGGAGATGTTTAACACTACTTGAAATACCTCAGTGTTTCCAAGAGATGCAAATAGAGCTGTAATTTCTGACACTTCTGGATTAGCTGGAGGCCAGGCAGAAAGCCATGGGGCAGGCATTGAATTAGGCCTGTAATGAATAATCTTCTTTCTTAACAATATTGAAATATAGATCTCTGGAACTAATGTTTTCAGAAATATCAAGAGTTACGCTCTAAAATACTGAGGTCTGACAGGGCAGACAATATTAGTATTTGCATCCTATTAAATCAAAAGACATTTTTAGTGGCAAAAAATTAAATAAGTATTCCAGCTACCCTCAACAAAGACCTGAGAACTTCAGGATATGTATCAGAGGTCAAAATTTCTCAGTTCATGTAATTTAAACAAAATAATGATCAAAGTGATTTATTTATTTATTAATGACAGGTAATTAACAAGTTATTGGGGAACTACATGTTCAAGGTCAATAACAGAAATAAAGAAGATAAACCACGATACTAGACATATTAAAAAGTCAATAAACCCCTACATATTTCTAAACACCCTTGTCTAGCTAATGACCTTCTCTCTCTCTCTGACACACACAAACACACAACCCCAGATGTGTACACATGTGGAGGGGATTCTCCTCCATGTACACTGTCTTTAAGCGCATCCCTGCCACTCCCAACACTTTGCTGATTGATATGCTGTGGAGAAAGCACCCCACGGGCTCACGCTCCTACACCCCAGGTGTGGTCCCTGCACTGTCACCCTGAGCAATGCACCCCACAGTGCCACCCCCCTTGCCAGGGTGCAGCTGCTCACCCTGTCCCACTCCAATGTGGATAAATTTTTGGTAATATAATTTTTTGTGCTTTGTTTATGCTTATTTCAAGCAGCCTCATTCTTTCTTTCAAAAGTCATTTTGAGTTTGGATTTAATTGAAGCAATGAGAATTTACCTCAGAAAAAGATATCTAGGGAGTTTAATTTACTTTAAGAGGAAACTTTAGTGCCTGGGTTGATCCACAAGTCCCTATGTTTTCTGCCAGTGCTTCCCAAACTGCCAGATTAATGACAGCATTTATATTCATCTTTATTTTAAAAAATAATATTATTTTCAGGTAAAATAGGAAGTAGCTGGGAAATCAGATTGTTAGAATAGGATGAAATTTCAGATTCCAGACACCTGTCTTTGCAGTTGGGGTTCAGCTCTAGGTTGTGGACACCTGTAATTAACTGGCTAAATCTGGGTTTCTTCAAGTGAGCTAGGTGGCTAAATTCTGAGTATAGTCAAAGGAAAACTGATACTACAGTTAATGGATCTGATTCAGTGGTTCACACACAAGGTATTTTAGTTACCCTGACTCTCCAGCAGCTGCCATTGAAGATGAATACAGATCTTCTATATGTCCTTTAAGAAAACTGCTAGTTCATGTTGATGCCATTGATAACTTAAAGTGTATTAGGTGACATTAGGCTCTTATGTGTGGGTCCCTAATCCAAATCAGTGGAATTTATAAAGCTTTTTAGCAGACGTGATCTGTTCAGATAGTGCATATGTAGAGATCTAAATTTTAAACATATGTATGTCAGACAACTGACTCTGGAATATAAAACTCAGAGAAGATTTTTTTTGACAGAAAAAAGGGGGGGAAAAAAAAGCAAAAGTTTAAAGAAAAGTTACAAAAACTTCAATGAAAGAGACAATGTAAGTAATCCAGTACTGGAACATGTTGCCCAAGGAGGCTATGAAATCTCTGTTTCAGGAAATTTTCTGACTTCGAAGTTTGACCTGGTTTGAATGGGAGGTTGGACCAGTGCTGACATTCTAATGTCCCTTCCACACTATATTCTGTCTGGTTCTCTCTACATCCGCAGCAAAGTTCCATGTGGGACATTTTAGGGAGCAACAAGAACAGGCTGCAATGAAGGCAAGACTGGTGTCAAGGGTGAGAGTGTAGGCACGGCCAAGGGGCACAGTCTTAGCTTCAAAGCAGCTCCCAAGGGAGAAAGGGCAGCCCTTGGTTCCAGCTTTCTTCTCAACAGTGCTTAACAAGAAGTAACTCATGTTCTTGGACTCAGCCGACTAAATCTTTTAACATAACTAAGCAAAAATCTAGAAAGGTGCTCTGACAGGCCATCAGGGAATCTCTAAACATAGTTCTTCCTCTCACAGATGTGTTATTATTATTTCTGTGAGCACTGTCACTTAAAAATACATTAACGTGCTAAGTAGGCTTGAGTGAAATTATATCTATGAAAGTTATACTCAACATTACACTGGAAATGAAGAATAGTCTTTATTGTTGTAGGGCCAATTTATTAGTAGCTGCAAAGAAATCCAGCTGATAGAAATGTGATCCATCCAATATAGTCTATGGAGATTTCCAAAAGGTGTTTGACAAGGTCTATCACCAAAGGATAATCAATAAACTAATAAGGACTGAGATAATCTCATCTAGGCTCCCAATGATCTAATTTAGGCTCCCTTTCTGATAATCTCATTTAGGCTCTCTTTTCTGTGACAGGTTGGACCAGATGATCTTTCAAGGTCCCATCCAACCTGGACTGTTCTATAAATCCATGAAGAGTAAAATCATTTACATAGGTAAAAGACTGGCTAAATGACACAAAACAAAGTCTGTAAGTGGCAAGTTTTCACTGTGGAGGGAGACCTAGCAGTGAAGTCTTACCAGTGCTGTAAAAATCTCCTCATCTCAGGATCAGGAGTTTTGTACTGAAAGATGTGGGATGAAGGGACAATATCATTATGTCATGTATGTTTTGTTCTGTCAGCATCTGATGTTATCCATTACCAAGCACAGGATATAGGCTAGGAATGTCTTTGGTTTACTCTTATATCTATTACTTTTTTTCTTACTTTTTTAACACCCTTAACTCCACAGTTCTCTGTGTTGGTAGGTAAGCTCTTCAATGTATTATAAAAATCTGGAAAGTAGGCCTATGAAATCATAAACTTTGCTGATGATATTAAATTATTCACATAGGTGGTAAAGACTGTAGTGAAATACGGAAAGATCTTACAGTTCTGTGTTACTGACACATAAATGGCAGATGAAATTAATCACTAATAAATGTAAAGTAACACACATGGGAAAAAATAATTCTATGCTTAAATACTGGGCTCTGAGCCAACTCATAGCTGTCAGAAACAAGATTTTGGAGCTACAGACGGTTCTGTGGAAATGTAATCTCTAGAATTAGGAGCGATTTCAAAATTAAGTTTACTGGGAATTATTAGGAAGGAATTACAGAAAAGTAAACAAAGTACCCCAAACAAACAAAACAGGATATGCTGTTGTATATATTCTTTCTAAATACTATGTGCAGTTTAGATCCCCTCATCTCAAAAAAAGTTACTTCTGAATTCTAACAGTACAAAAAATAAAACATGGAATTGCTTTTGCTGAGGAAAACATAAATAAACTAGGACCCTTCAATTTATTAAAAAAAAAAAACAAAAAACAAAGAGGTTGACCAAAGAAGATATTATAAATGTCTATTAAGTCATAAGTAGTGTGAAAAATGTTCATAGAGAGCACTACTGCAACAGGACAAGTCACTTAACAGGACATCTAGTCCTACATCTAGCCGCCAGGAAGACATCTAATTATAAGAATAAAGAATTCAAAGTAGTTTAATGATGGCAAGTTCAAAACAAAGGAACAGAGGTGGCTCTTGTCATAATATGTAATTACATTGTAGAATCTCTTCTCGCAAGATGTGTATATTAAAATTGCAAATGGAGTTAAAACCATAGGAGCAAAATCTATGAAGCTCTATTAGCTAAACTCACACTACTGGTTTAGGATATTTTGAGGTATGAACTACAAAAAAAAATTTTCTGAGGTAATATAGTTTCATAATTGATCTGTAACTGTGTTCTTCCTCAGAAAACTTCTCTTAGCTACTTTTGGAGGACAGATATCAGACTAGTTCCACTTTTAGTCTGACAATATGCCTGTTAATTTGGGTTCATACCTTATTTATTTATCTGATCTTAGCCAAAAAGGAATCATAACTTCCATAGTCTGTCAGCTGCTCATTTTTTTTTTGAAATAATAGGCTGAATATGTTAATAAAAAGGTCATTCTTTATCGTAATTTATGCTGGCTCCATCCTAAATGTAATTTTTAGCAATAATTCTGAAATCTAGAACACCAATTCCTGCCTGAATAACCAGGAATTAAATAGCTTAGAAATACCTCTTTTTCTGATTCCAAATTTTCCACTTGGATATTATCTATATTTTATGAAAAATTCTACTGACCCATGTATTATTTTAAAGGAGTAATTTCTGACATAAAAAATGAAATATAGTGGACACAGTAATTGCTATTCTTGGGGAGAAACATAGGTCAACTGAAAAGATTTAACAGTTCTGAGAGATATTAGTAGAGAAATTACCTCTTAAATATTGTGCTTGTCCTAAATATGTGTTTTATCTTTCGAACAGCATAAAAAGCTTTATAGTGGATTATTTTGCAGTGCATTTGACTCAAATAAAAGTTTTCACAATGGCTAATGACAGGAATCTACTGAAAGCCAAAAAAATCCACCCCCAAAACCTAGGATGCTACCTTAAGGGTCTTAAAAGGTTATCCAGACGATACATTAAAGACATAGGAATTTTATTTAAGTGTACGACTTAGTTAATGTCAGCAATTCCCACAGCTGCACATTCATGGTTTTCTAATACTTTAATAACAAGAACTGCACACTAGATACACTGTGAAAAACACACCATTATAAACTAATAACAAGTGGGATAATTATGGTGTAAATCTAGGGAAAAATGGTAGTAGAAAAATTTAGCCACATGTACTTTGCAGAGGTCTGCATTAAGCCTTTTTCCTGCTTTGAGCAGTTTTCCAGGCTTCTGCCTGATGTTTCTCTGTGAGAGTACTTCTGTCATTCTGTTTCTATGAGCAGCTGGAAAGAGGAGAAGACAGTCCTGAAAGTATGTGCTTTTTTATTTGTCTTTAATAACTCTCATTAAGACTAGATGTCACTTTTTCACATGGAGATCATAATGTCTTCTTCCACTGTGGAAAATTATAATTTTTTTTTCCAAGCAAGGAAGCTTTGTTATAACCATTCAAATAATTTATACCATCCCAATAAATATTTTGCTTTAAAGGACTTATTATCTTGTTTGAAATTAACTGGTAGACTGACAAAGGCAGTAAGATAATGGCAGATGAGGTCTTAAGATGGCATTTTACAAATACACGGAATTTATACATCAATAAGTAGTACATCTTGAGCTAGAGTGTTTACATGAAGGCATATCTACTTGCTCTCATAAGACAGCTTCACCTCCAACTGTCACCTTGCATTTACAGAGAAGGTTCTTCCTTTTCACAAGAGAATGACCTCACATGCATGCTTGTGAGAGCCAGTGCCAAAATTTGCAATGATTGTAATGCTGCAGGTCTATGCTTAATAATACCTTGTAATACCTGTAGTAAAGCAAATCTAGATATTTAATTTTTTTTTGTTTTTAACAAAAATACAAGAATTTCATTTTGTTTAGGAAGATAAATTGCATGATATTGAAACATTTAGGCTGGGAATTTAAAAATTACTGAAGAAGAATTTGTGTTTGTTTGTTTATTTATTTGTACTTAGCCTGTAATGCCTATCAGAATTTCAGCCTGCTAGAAAACTTGAGTACCCTTAAATAGCTTCTACTGAGAAGACATCTGCAATGAGATACCAAGCCCGAAGGAACTACAGACTGTGAAAAAAAAGACAACTATTCTCCACTGACAAAAAAAATTATCCCAAATCCCCAGACATATCCCTGAAATGGATATATGGAAGAAAATGGTTTTAGGTGATACAGACTTCAGAAAGGAAATAGCTTTTGAAATACATCTGGAAATAACAAGAAAAAAATGTGAGAAATATGAGATTTCGTGTGATTAAACGTATCAAGAAGTGCTAATAGACAAATCACAAGGAATAGATTTAGACATCATGAGTAAAACGGTAAAAAGTATATGTGGAAAGTAAATTAAAAAAATCTATGTAGAATAATAGGAGGAGTTAGGCAGACAGTTGATTAAGTATTTGCTAATTTAGATGCAGTTAAGTTTCTAGCTTTCATTCTAGTAAAAATCTTTTTAAATAAATGTGTATAAACAAGGAATGTGATGAAATGTTAGGGCAAAAAATACTGCAACAAAGCAATTGATACACAAGGGAAGGAATAATGCAGTAACTAGGATGATAGAGATTTATTGAGATGAGGGTACTGCATTATTTACTTTCTGTCTCAAAGGATCTTAGATAAATGGATTATCTATGTTTTAAATGACCTTTCTGACACAAAAAAGTGCAAAGGGAAAAAATACTCCCACATAACCCTTAGAAAAGCTCAAGAATATAACTGTTATTATCCAAGGCAGAACTGCTGAGAGGCTAAATAAAATTAGCCATAGAATATTCTTTGTCCTTTATTTCTGTAAAAATTGATTCTACAGAATTTCATGTTGAGGGTGTAGGTTATTTACTTATTGTCTGTTTCTTACATATACTCGGTAAAGTAACTTGGAGCATGTTTTACCTGGGAAAGAATTAGGGAAGAGCAAAGCCTACTTGGCCAATAGCGATACTGAGGGAACAAATGAGAGTGAACACTAACCCAGAGAGCTAAAATAAAGTTCTTTCTTATTTCCTATGTTTAAAAAAATTGTGTAAAACTTTATATTTTAATTTTGGTCACTCTTTTTTCATTGGTGGATTGCTCTGCTTCTTCTGATAGAGATTGTCATCCTGATGGTAGCTACAGGAATTTATTACATACTACCTTGACTCCAGAAGGATCACAATAGAAATTCAGAGACTCCATGTAAAAAAACCCCAATGAACCTTTTCTTCCAACAAGATGTTTTATGAAATTTAATTTTTGCAAATATTAATGCTCACATTATACTGACACCGACCAAATGTGAATGCCCTATATCTGAACAAATAAACCTATGCTTTTTTTCTAATCAGAAAAGATAAAAATAATTTTGTTTATTTAATCCGAAAATGTATGTTGACATCTGGTCAGATGAGTTAAATAACATGCTTCTCGTTTTTTATTTCTGTTTTTCTCATGTGAAAGTATTAGAGATGTATGATTCATCTCAAAGATTTAGACAATCATCTACCACGTAGACACTGGAGATATTTACAGGTTAGATAATTTTCTACATAATTTTGAAATCTTTTGAGGATTATATGAATGACACTCTAGTAAGGTCTCTTTTCTCAGTCCTCAGAAAGAGAGACTAGGAGCTATTAGTTTAGTTAGTTACTAGTTGGGTAGTTCAATTTGTTTAGTCTAAGATTAGATGAATGCCACCTGTTATGCCAAAGCTACCAAAAATTAAACACTTGGGAACAGATTTTTTATGCTATATTTGTGCTGAAACAGTAAAAAATTAATGATGAGAAACGTTATTGTTAGGTTACCATTATGTGCAGCTGCAAAAATGTGTGAAATGGAAAAAGAAAATTTGTGGAGTAGTTACTCACAATGGCATAGAGAGATACATGGCTCTCTTTTCATGAAAACTTTGCTACAGTATATGTGAATATCTCTTTCTCTACAGGGAATGAATGATTGTATTGTCTGACATGCCAATTAAGTGTATTTCAGGATTTTTTCCCTTTTTATCTCTCTCACGTTTGAGATTCTAGCTCCTTTGTGTCTTTTCAGCATTAACAAAACTGAAACAGTTGACCTTCCTATTATTAAGAATAAACTAATTTCCTGTGAGCATTAAATTATACACTGAATGCATTGAACTTTTGCCATAACTACACCTAACAATCTTTTTTTTTTTATTCTGTATGCTGATATGCAGAACACACCTGTTCTGTCTTGAGTTAGAATGAAGATGAAAGGTCTTAACACATTTTCATAAATATACAAATGAATGAGTAGAGACTTGAGAGTTTACTTCTCATTGAGATGCAAAAGCAAGAGGCAAAAAGGGAATAAATACAAAAAATGTACCTATATGCAGTAAATAACTTGCTCTCTTCTTTCAGGAATGTCTCTGGTATAAGTAAGAGAGTGATGGAAGGTAAGCTACAGTATCACTTCCAGACCATACAACTACCTGTTAATTTTCTCCCTGTCTCTGTTTTGGACCACCGCATCTAGCTCTTTGTTTTAAGACAAAGACTGGGTATAACTTGAGGGGTTATTTCATTGTGAATTCTTCCCCAAAAGGCAGTATGGATGAAAACTGCTCCAAGTTTGGGTTCCCTTTACCTACAAAGTCCTCCAAAGCACTTCACTACAGGCTTTGCACATGTAAATGTCTTCAGTTCTCACCCAAAGGCATGCAATAAATACATCAGTTATAAAATAAACTGACCTACTGGTGGGGTACAGTATAGCACTCCCAGTGTTTCACACACTTTGAGTTGAAATATATGTATGTATGTATGTATGTATGTATGTATAATGTTTCAGAGGGCCACACAGTAACCATGTTTCATAGGGTTTCAGATGTTGCTCAAAGGAGACCCAGGTCCAAGCACAACAAAGAGACTGTGAGTAGCCTGCTCTGGAGTCAGAAACTCCCAAGCAGTGAGGACACAAACCATGCTATGCCATCTGTTCTTGGGGTCAGAGATTGGTCTGCGCCTCTTTGTTTACCAATATAGACATAACTGTTGTGTTTGTAAATAAATTCAAATAATTTCATTACATGTCAAAATGTTATCCTGTAAAGATAAAACAGCAAGACAAAATAATCCTAGGCTTATTTATTTCATGTCTGTCAAAATCAGATTCTTGTATTCAGAACCCCTCAGCTGCCAGGGAAACAGATTCAAATCTGTGCAAAATTCTAGTTAAGAAAAGTCTGACAGCAGAGAAACTGAAAAGCCGCAACTACAAGCCTATGCTCTTAGTACTCATCTTCACAGGCACACCTGATTCACAGACTGGAATGAGCTTCTGTCTCTTGGGAAGGTGTATTTGAGACAGCAGCTGAAAACAGCATGACAGCTTGAAATCTACTTGGCTTTGTAAGACAGGTGACTTTCGAACAAACTCAATAGAAGTGAAAATTATAAAGTTACAAAAAAATACCTTCTTTTTTTAAATGAGGAGTCCACTCTTGGCACTCATGCTGCTGTAATCCTGAAGCCTAATAATGCAAATGAATGCCAACACTCCATTTTTACCTGTATTCACACTGTTTTCCTGCACTGCATATTAGTGGTGAATTAGATGAGAGTCTAGATCCCAACAGCTACTTAGGTGCCCAGGAGCAGAAAGTTAAACTATACTGAACAATTTAAGTCAAAAATTCAGATTTTACTTCTAAGGCACTCAATTTTAAACCTTATTTGGCCTTACATAGTCAGCTAGATTTTTTACCCAGTCTGATCAGCTCTCCAGTCTACATTCATGTACTGGGTGCAGGTGCAGCCCATGGAAGACCATGTTGAAGGAGGTCTCTACCCTGCCCATGGATGGGTCTCTACCCTGCAGCAGGTGGATGTCTCCTGAAGGAATCTGCAGCCCGTGGAAAGCCCATGCCAGAGCAGGCTCCTGACCAGAACTGCAGCCTGTGGGGGACCTATGCTGGAGCAGTCTCTTCCTGAAGGACTGCACCCCATGGAAAAGGTGCACACTGAAGCATTTCTTGAAGAACTGCAGCCTGTGGGAAGGTCCCACCTTGGAGCTGTTTGTGAAGGACTGTATCCTGTGGGAAGGAATCCACACAGTAGAACAGTGGGAGGAGGAAGGAGTGGAAGAGACATCGTATTATGGACTGACTGCAACCCCCATTCCTCATCCCTCCTGCATTGCTCAGGAGGAGGAGACAGAAGAGTCAGGAGAGTTGCTGAGCCTGAGAAGAAGGGCAGTGGGGGGAAGGTGGTTTTAGTTTTGTTCTTATTTCTCACTATCCTACTCTGTTATTAATTGGCAATAAATTCACCAAGTTGTGTTTATTTTGCCCGTGACAGTAATTGGTGAGTGACCTCCCTCTCCTTAGCTCAACCCATGAGGTTTTTATTTTATTTTCTCTCTCTGTTCTACTGTTGGAGAGTAGGAGAGAGGCTTGGTGGTCACCTGTCAGACAGCCAAATTTAACTCATCACAATTCAGTTGTATTCAGAAACCAGGGAATTTTCCAGTTCAGTTCTTAGAAGGACTCAACCTCCAAGCATGCTGGAAACTCTTCAACAATACTTGCTAGACTGCGGAGAAAGTCAGTGGAGACCTTGTTTTATTTTAAATTACAGAATCAAAGAGTGATTGAGAAGGGATCTGTTGAGACCAACTATTTCAACTCTCCTGCTTAAGGCAGGGTCTGCTAGAGAAGATTAGTCAGGACTGTGTCTAGTCAGGTTTTGAATATTTCCAAGAGTAGAAACCCCACAACCTCTCTGGGCAACCTGTTGCAGTATTTATGCACCCCATATAGGTATAAAATTTTTTATCTTATTTTTAAAGGGAAGTTGCTATGTTCACCGCCTCTTTTCTTTGCCCCAGTATGCCCTTCTTTATCTTGCACCTGGAAGCTCAGACCTGGACCCAGCACTCTAGATGTGTCTTACCAGCACTGAGTAGAGGGAAAGGAGCACCTTCCATGACCTCCCAGCAATGCTTTTCCTAATGCAGCTCAGGAGACTGCTGGCCTTCTTTGGCACAAAAGGATATTTCTGAATCATGTCCAACACTGTGTCTACTCCAACTGCCAGGTCCTTCTCTGCCAAACTGATTTCCACCTGCTCAGTCTCTCTGAATGGCACTACACTCATCTGGTGTATCAACCACCCTTGACCTTTCCCTCATATGAAGACTTCTTGAGAGTTTAGTCTATCCCATCATCTATGTCATCAATAAAGATGTTAAACTGTATTGACCTCATCTTCAGTCCCTGGGGTGCACCACTGGAGATTGGCCTCCAGATGAAGTGTGCCACTGTTCACAACCCCCTGAGGCCAACAGTTCAACCAGTTTTCAGTCTACCTTGCTGTCCACTTATCTAGTCCATACATCAGCGGTTTGTCTATGAGTATGTCATGGGGGACACTGTCAAAAGCCTTTCTAGAGTCCACATAAACAACAGCTGCTGCTCTCCCATTATCAACCACACAAATCATCTCTTTCTAGAAGGTTATCAGGGTGATAAGGAATTATTTCCCCCCTTTGTGAATCCATTCTTGCTCTTCCCAGTTACATCTCTATCCTTCCTATGTTTTCCAGAACTATCTGCTGTCACCCTCCCAAGCACCGAGGTGATGCTGAACAGACTGTAGTTCCCCAGATCCTGCTTCTTGCCCTTCTTGAAGACCTGAGTGACATTTCCTTACTTCAAGGCTCAGTAACCACCCCCAAACTCCATGACCTTTCAATGGTTTTCAAGCATAGCTTCACATTGATGTTGGTGAGCTCTTGTTATTGGCAGTTGACAGTACTCACTGTTAGAGGAAAATACATCACACCTGACCAGAAAGCTTGGCAGAGACGAGGTTGTTGGAGTTCCATAACACCAGGTGCAATCAGTAGTGAGGCAAAAGATGTATTCGCAACAGGCACATACACATTCACCACATATGTGCATGGCCAACTGCACAGATTACAGACAGACTTTCAGACCACCCACAGAAAAACACAAACAGCACCAATGGCCTCATATGTCTCTCTCTTTGTCTGAGCAGGATGAAAACTCACTAGTGAGAAAAAAAAAATATATATATATATAAAAACATACAAAGTGGATCTCCCCATACCTGGTCTCAGATATCCCGCCCAGTAGCTGCCCCTGGATCCCAGTCTCCACAGTTCCTGACACCTGGACTTAGGAACCCTGAGGTCAGAGCCCCACTCCAGTTGCTGATACAGACTTTCACACATGGCTAGTCTTGCTT
>NW_010144288.1:14707-31605 GCF_000699245.1 Pterocles gutturalis
GTTTTTTTTTCTGAGCTACTTAGTTCTCTATTGAATTGTGCATCCAAACATGCTGCTTTAGATACCTATTTATGTTAAACACTTTAAAACCAAGAACTGGGCTTCTAGATCCTTTACTGGACTGAGTCTTTAATTTCAGGCCGTCAGATAAATCTGACAAATGAGAATGAAAAGGACTGGCAAAGCAGACTTCTGAAGTGATTAAGGAAAAGTAGAAGCAGTGTGTTAACTGTCAATAAACCACATGTTTATAAGGAAAACATTATTAATAAAAGATAAAGGAACTTGCTAGGATATTACTTAAGAAAACATGTTTGGGGAATGAGTATAGCTAAGGGTTCATAATGGACACTTTGTCTTTAAACACAGAACAAAATTTAAATTCCAAACCTCTAAGAAAGATTTTGTTTTAGTTAAATTATAGTAAACAAGGTAGAAATCT
Source organism: Pterocles gutturalis (assembly GCF_000699245.1). Taxonomy (NCBI): domain Eukaryota; kingdom Metazoa; phylum Chordata; class Aves; order Pterocliformes; family Pteroclidae; genus Pterocles; species Pterocles gutturalis. The sequence goes on from NW_010144288.1 coordinate 15,150, forward strand.
GATTGGATTAAGAACATGAGTAAAAGAAATAATAAAAAGTTCTTTTGCATAATGTCCCTATTATACGCAATCCCTTATTTTTTGTTCTTGCTGTTGTCACTACCTGAATCAAAGACTCTACAGAAAAAATATATTGAAGTGTCATACTGAAAATTCAATTCAAACAGATAAACTTCTGAAGTGTCACAAAAACAGATAACATACTAAGAAAAACACCAGTAGAGCCTGCCAAGAGAAGGAAGTTGACTGAATGGCCAGGAAAAAAAAAATCCTAAAGCTATTTGGTCATTTAACAACATTTGCTTACTCACCAAGACAGGATGTTTTAGGGTTTTGAAGAGCAAAAAATGGTAGTCTGGGGAAGGATTAATGGAATTGGAGGAATCCTTTTTGAACCAGCAGTTATCAGTTAGAGCAGAATATATAAATACAAGAAAAATACTGAGCTTGAGATTTACATGGCAATAGTTTTTATGTTGTAATAACATAATTTATTTCAGCTCAGTGAGCACAGTTTGCTCTAAGAACAGAGAATATGTGGAGAATGTGGAGTCTCCATCTGGAGAAGGAGTGCTAACACTTCCTAGTTTTCTGTAGTGTTTAGGTAATTCTATTGTAAAAAGAAATAACAAGCAAAATGAAAAAAAGAGGAAAAAAGAATGTAAGAAAATCAGTCAAGTAAGTCATAGGAAAGAATGTGACATCTGTTTTAAAAAGGTGACTTAAAAAGCTTGCCTTGAGATTTATTTTGAAATTTCCTGTCAAAACTGATAAATACTGGAGGTCTTTTTAAGCCTAAATTAAAGTTTTTGTAAAAATCATGTGAATTTAATAGAGAACTTGAGGTTTTGACAAAATGTTTTGAAAATTGAAAAACTCTGACTTGCGCACTACTGGTGATTATAATTTGCTCTTTCCCAGCTGACCTATCTTTCATGTTACGCCTCTGATAATATGCTGCGGGCACAGACCCAGTCCAAAAGAACCATGTAAAACTCGGACAGGCTGGCTGTATCACAGAACAGAACACACAGTCAGGGAGAGTCAGAAAAATTAATAAAAGCCTCTAGTAACTAATCAGGCACCCAATAACTTCTGCAAATCACAGCAGTGGCATTTCAGAACAATTTTTTTTTCTCTTTTTTTTCTTGCTCTTGTTCTTTAATAAATTAGCTGAAGAAGAAGGAGGTAAATTGGATTTCCTCCACCAATTCTAAGATAGTATCTCTCTTTCTAGTTTTTGCTCCTCTAATGAACTGAAAATATGCCCTCCAGTCACCTGAAGTATTTGAAATATTTATACCACACTATGCTCATGGAAGGTAGGGAAAAGTCTCCAAAAGTGTGAAGGCACTGCCAGCTCTCTATTTACCAATGCTACTGGAACTGTAGTCTTTTGTCTGTTCTTAGCTCCTCTCCACTAAGCCAGAAATAAACACACACACACAAAAAAAAAAAAAAAAAAGAAAAAAAAAGAAAAAAAAGAAAATATAGTTGTGTGGGGAGAATAGAGAGTTCACAAGTATATGCAAAGGAAGTAAAATAAGAAAATGAAAGAGGCATGCTGGACAGAAAATAGAGGGAAAAGTCAATTTAATTTAATATGAGTATATAATGAGAAAAAAAGAGCAATCTTTATACTTAAGGAAAGGGAAGTGTAATTAGAAACAGAAGAAATGAGACTGTTTATTGTAATTCCAGGTTCAGAGGCTTCATAAAAGAATAAATGTGGACGTTCAAAATTTACATATTTACATTTGAATGTGCAAGTCAGATAATGCTTTGTTCCCTTTCGTTTGTCACTTCTCTGTTTTATCAGCTCCTTATTTGATGGGTGGCTTTTGCAGAGTATATAACTATTCTCAGTATATAGCTTTTGTCTTTGTTCAACTGATACTCAGTGTACACAAATAAGGCTTGCAAAGAATAAAAATCACCTTCTGCTTTTTTCTATTAAACTGAGAGACCAAAAAAAAAACCTATCAGCTAATCAAAGATGAGTGTTTGACCCTTGGTACCAGGTAAAAACAAAATAAATAAATTATGCTTCTTATTTGGGTAGATCTCTTAAATACACAGATAAGCAGACTGAGTTGCTCAAATCTGAAATTATAATGCCCTTTTTAGAACTATGAATTCCACTTCTGGGAATAGAAGTAGACTCCTGTTTCAAGAAAGGTGCATATATAGACAGGAAAAATATACGCAAGTTTTCTTTTCTCTGGAGAATGGTTCAAGTGAAAACAAATAGGGAACTAGTGCTCCTTCAGGCCAGCTGGCAAAAGAGGCCCCAGTTGCCCTGTTTGAGCCTGTGAAGTTCAGCACCTGCAGAAGCTAGCAACATAATTATTATTTATGTATAGGTGAGCTTCTGAGGGTTTAGGGAGCTCTCATACCTATACATTTGAATTTTTTGTTCACGGACTCAGAGATTCTGCTGAACTTATAATATTGCTTGTTGACTTCAGGACCTCTTTGGGAACTTTTTCTTCTTACTAGCCTGTAGAAAATTGACTATATTGTATTCCCCTAAGCTTTCCTCTGACTCAGGCCTCCATCCATACTCACTTCTTCTTAGACCATGTAGACAATAACAACAATAACAAAATGCTGCTTCTGTAGGACTGAGCCAATTCCTATTTAGTTCTTCCTGAGCTTCACGCAGTAGGCAACAGCCCTAGTTACTAACCTCTACACAGCCGTCTGTTCATACTAAGTGCATATCTGTTTCCAGACCTATTGGGGTTCACTTTTTAGTCTACTGCCACCCAACAGGGCAGATAAAAGATATTTCTATAGTGAGCTGCAGTCCTGTCCAGCTAGATTGCAAAGGGAAATGCAAAAGGCCAGATAAGTGCTCTCAGCCATTTTGAACTGACAGATTTTTTTATTTTTTTTTTTTACTGCATCATATTCTTGTTAACTTGAATCAGAATGGTAATAGCATCTATCTGCAAAACCCAGTTGCACTTGGTGAGGAAGGAGCAATGTGCCAGCTGCAGCACATTGCCGGCAGAATGTGAGGCTCCCAGCTTACAGAAATTGTAATTGGATACATGAAAATGTAGTAACGATGAGCCTACAGGCAGCAGAAGACAATACTGGCTGTATTCTGTCCAGGCAAATAATTTTTATGTCATTCCTCCAATAGATTTCTTCTGTGTTTTATTGATAAATAGTAAATGGAAAGAGGAGGAAGCTGGAGTATACCAAGAGATTCTGATAGGCAGCAAAAGAAAAACAATTGCTCAAATAATCCTCATTAACATAATACTCTGAAGAATAGGCAGCTGTAATGATTTTTTTAAATATTGACTCTGACATTCTGAAGTGAATAACAGCTATCGTCCCAGCTGACAGTAGCTGCCAACTGTGTGTGTAATAATTTTTCAGACTCTGTGGTGCCTACAATAGACAGCAATTTTGGGGGTGCTAGGGAATGCATCAAGGAATTTAAAACAAAAACCTTTTTATTTTTCTGCTGTAGCATTTCTGCTTATTATGGCAGTCATAGCAACACAGTGAAAAGCTTGATCAGAGAAGTGATGGCTGCATATTTATAAGGTCCACAGCTCCTGTTTCCCAGTGGATTTTGTGTCATTTCAGTCAGAAAATTGCCTCCAGACAAATGCAGTAATAAATTGGAGAAATCATTTTCTGCCTTTTCTTTCACTGTGGTGAGCCTGAACATGTAGGAAAGTGAGAAGATAGGGGTCATCATGAAATGCTTACTTTGGTAGCACTAAATCGTCTAGTTAGTGATTGTTTCATGACAAAACAGAGTCTTTACAGGAAGAAAACCCCACAAACAATTAGTGCTCACCATGACCTAAAAAGGCAAAGATTGTTTTTCTTTGAAGTTAATGAAGAAGGATTAATGTCTCACATATGTTAAGATTTGAAAATTATACACACATTTCTGAAAACCAGATGAATTATCTGAAGTCATTAATGCAAGTTCCAACAAAGAATTTCATGTCTTCAATGAAAGGTTGTTGAAACTTAGAGCAGATGCATAGATTTTTTTTTGAGGAATGATCACAAATTATCCATCAATAGATGGATGATTAAAAATTGTAATTTATTGAGTTCAGAGTTACATACAGCTGATCACAAAGGAATGCCAACGAACAGGTTTTTGCCCCTTTCTGGTGATTAAGAAGCTGAGGTAGAATTTCAAGAAAGCTTGTTTCAATTACTTGTATTTACAGTACAGAAAATTATTCCAAGGATAGAAATATAAATATGTTCTTAGAAAAAGGGATTAGCATTCTCTATTTGAAGATATTAAGGCATTTACATCCTCTATTGCCAGTGCTCAATTTTAGAATCTTTCTCTCCTTAGGTATTGCATCCAGAGTAAAAGACTCCTCCTGCAGGTCACTCAGAGTACTAAATTATGTTCCTGCCCTAAATCTGAAAACAAACCAAACCAAACCAAACCAAAACAGAAAGAACAATATACTTTTCTCACTAGAGTGAGAGAGACTGTTTCCTAGTTCAGAGGTGCAAAGTAAATAGTGTCATGCCTTCCAATTAGGGTGAGAAGAGTGTATGAGATGCTCTGATGTTCTAATTATACTAATAGGAGACCTTCTTCTCCTACTGCTGATTATGAGACCCTCTCCAGAAAATACAGAATCTATAGAACCTAAGAATGCCTTTAGGCATAACTATAGTTTAGTGGTGAGCGTATTCACCTGGGATGGAGTAATAGAACCATTTTGTTGCCTCCAAGAATTCTTACAAATTGAGCTTCAGTTGTCTTTTGGTAAAAATGAAATGAAGTGAAACTAAATAAAAATATTGAAAACAGAAAGCTGATCTATCATTTCAACATGTATACTAAGAGCCAAATTCCTTCCTGTACTGCTGCTGATTTAATAACTCCTGTAATGTGATGTTCATACCCATGTAATTAAGGAAAATATGCCAACTGAAAACAACACATAGCCTTGAGATTATGTTTTCCTAATAGCTGAGGGAGGAATTCAGGTATTCTACTTACTGGATAAATGTCTGGTTTGCTGCCTATTATATTAAAAGTTGTAGAAAAGAATATTGAGAGCACTGTATCTGACCAGTCAAATTATTTAGGTTCCATTCTTAGGTTATGATTTTAGCTTCTAGCTTTTCATGCAGGGATAATCCTGAGGAAATGCAAAAATGCAGAATTTATTACACTGGGGAGTTTTAAGTAGGTGTTCCTTTGGGATTCAGTATTGAAAATACAACTGTTTCGAGCACTTAGTCCAAAGAACTATGGCCAACCCAACTATGGCTGCCTAAAATGACAGCAGTTTTACAATTACAAGCTGTTCTTAATCAATTTCATCCTGCCAGAAAAAGGATGATCTAAATTTATTTGGTAAAATTTTATATATTAAACTCCTGACATTAAAATTCAGAAAGTGACTTAGAAAAATGATTTAAGTTCAAATGCAGATCAGTTAACCAGAATACATTGATCTGTGGGTTGTGGACACACAAACCTCCCACTGGCTCCATGTCTTTTGGAGTTTCATCTGTATAGGGACAACATAACTTTAATTTTCATTTATACTATGTGATATTTGGAGGTCTCAAAAACATAATCAAACAAAATATGATTAAACTAGATAAATAAGTCTCTTTAAAAGGCAGTGGACATTGCACGTCCATTAAGGGTGACCAGAGAAACTTCTACAGTGAGAATACTTCTTTATGGCACAAACTTACTGCTTGATATTAAAGTGCTATTTACTGTGAATCAAATGATTAGAATATTTATTGTCAAACTGTTCTTCAGTGTCTGCCTGTATAAGAAGAACAGAATAAGAGTGAAGTGAAAAAATCAGTTTAAAAAATATTCTCTAAGGACATCCACAGTCTTACTGGATTCTGGATAGGCAAGTAGCACCAAACCACAATAACTTCAAAGTGCTCTTTTTATTCCATGTGCACTGTGATCTAGAATGGCAGGAATTTCCACATTGATTGTACCTTGATAAAGTGATTCTAAGAAGTTGAAGGCATTGGAAATTTACTAACAAATAGCAGATGTGTTTTTCAATGTATAGGGAAAGGCAGTACATTGGGAAAAATTAGTTTGCTTCTATGATGAAGTAGTGATTCCATTTCTGTATAAAATTCAGCACTTCAGTGGATGAGAAAGGCAGTGCCACAACCCTGTTAGACGTGTGCATTTATTGCTATAAACAAAGAATAAAGGAATGGAAGAGCTGATGAATTGTTATTCTCAGGTACACTCAAGTACGACTGAGAAGGGGTGACAGGCGGGAGTTTTCATACAAAGAGTGCTTAATGAGTGTTTAATGCTTTATTGAAGTCTTATTTCCTCAGCTATTGCCACAGGCTAATGGTTTGTAATATTCCTCTCCACAAAATGTCACACTAATAAAAAAAAAGAAAACCATAAATGTGAAACATAGCCTTAGCAGTTTTGTTAGGCTTTGATGTCTCCTAATCTTCTATGATTTTCCATAAGAGGCAGGCTAGTGCCCTTTCTGTTCAGGCTGTTGACAAGACTTTTTTCTTTGTCCAGAAAGTCTCTTTCACTGGAGTACGGGGATAACTTTCAGCTTAAAAAAAACAGCTATACCATTTCATGAGAGGGCCTGCAAAAAGAAAGAAATCTCCTGTCCCCTTTACTGCAGATCTGGGGGAGCAGAATAAATTCAAGTTTCTTTTTCTTCTTATTATTCATGTTTTAATATTTGAAAATAACTCTTATGGTAACACTCATAGTTTGCCATTATTTTTTATAAATTTTATGTCTATAAAAAAAATTAGTTCTTTTGTAGTATGCTAATTTTTTTTCTTTATTTTCTGAGCAATGACCTTCAATAAAACTATTGCAGATTATATTTACACTGCAAAATCTATCTATATGTAGAGCTACTTTGTTCTGTGCATCACAAAAGTTGTACAAGAGTACTGTCTTGAGAGCTTTCATTTGACTTGGTTACACAAAATTATCATGTGAAAATTAATGGGAAAAACTTCACTGTATTTTAAAATTTATATTGTCTGGTTTTAAAACTATGATACGTTTTTTCAGACCAAAGTTGTTAGTCAAAGTTATCTTGCTGACAGTTTTTATTATTAGGAAAAACAAGGACAAAGTGTTTCTTTGGTGTATTTACCAAGAAAATTCACACAATCCTGTTTCTGTTAACACAAGATAAACTGAACTAGATGAGACAATTTCTTTTGTCCAGATCTAAGTTTCTTTTTTTTTTTTTTGGTATGTTTCTGCAATAATAGTTTTTCTCACACTTTTCCTTAGAGTCAGGCTAGAAATGCCTTTCTCACTGTATTTTGGCTTATTTCAGTTTTTACTACTCTATTTTGTTTCTTTCTTTTTTTGTTTCTCTCTCTCTCTCTTTTTTTTTTTTTTTTTTTTTAATGTTGGCTACATTACTTGTCTGAAAACCCCCCCAAAACTTCACATCCCAAATAATGCTCAGATTTTGAATTAATTCACCTAGCATAGGAAAATTTAAATGTTCCCTCATCACTTTTACAAATGGGCACTGATACACTTGATAGAGTGAGGAAAATATCTCACAACCAAAAATCAGATTGCTGATCTTTAGTGAATAATGTACGGACAGTGTTTAAAGTCCTTGAATTTTTTGATTGAGGCTCCATTGTAATCATCTCCACTACTTATATTTTAAGGATTGCACTATTGAAACTCAGATAGGTAGGTGAGATTTTAGTGAGACAACTTTCTCTGACACCAAAATATCTTCCTGCATCATGAAATGGCACAGTTTGTATTTATTGCTTTGCTGTTCTACAAGCAGAATCTTGCATAAATGAGATTCAACAAAATATTGTTCCTTTTTTTTTTCAACTTTTTGAACTGCTTTGAGAAGATTATCTATTATGAGTACGTATTTACAGTTATGTATCACTCAAGCTATTAAGAACAGTGCAATGCCAACTAATATGAGTGAAAGTTTTTCTTGAACCTATTGAAGTTAATGAGAGGTTTGTCATTCATTTTGGTGAAGCTAGGATTTCATTACACTTAGAATGCTATTCTCTGGCTTTCTGTGGTAACATTTCTTTCTGTCATAACAAAGAAGATGTGATAAATAATATTAGGAAACTTTTGCTTGATGAAAAGCTATCATTTTGAAGTAAGGAGTTTTGTACTAAAATGTATTTCTGCAGCTAAGGAATTCTATTTGTTTTATTCAGAGATTAGATTATTTTAAATATAGTAATAAAATATTATTTTCTTCAAGACCTTTAATTAGTAAGTATTAGTTCACAGAAAATGCTCTAAAAAAAACATTTTCCTGACCCATCACCAGTGCTGCCTAGTTATACAAACGTATATTCAGGATGTGTATGATCTCCTTCAGTGGGATAATTATTACACAACTTGGTAAAAGTTTATGACAATTTCAGTTAGTATTAAAAGATATGCAGATATTCAGAAATCAGTCAGACAATGGAATTGTATCATCAGTCCCATGTAAGTGATTGCTAAATCCATCACTGGCCATAGGAAAAGTGGGAAAGAGAAAAACCTAATGACTGGAGACATTTTCCCTCTTGGAATAGAGAAACTAAAATGGTCACTTAAACCATAGAGGATGAACACTTTGTAATGGAAAGTGATTGCTGTTATTCCCTTAATTAGGACAATGTGAAGATAATCTGGTTTGGTTACTGACAAGGAAGCCACTTTCAAAACACTGAGGCAACAAATGTAAGAAAGCAAGAAATTAATCACTGATGTTATCTTTATTACTTTTGATTCAGCCACAGGTTGTTGCATACAATTTTATATCAGCTTTTAACACCATGCAGAAAGGAAATTTGGGAAAAGACTGAATGTACCAGGGGATGCCTAAAGCAGCATGTATTTGTATATGCTGCATGTAGCTCAGCATAGTGCTGAACCATTTATGTGTAACTCAAAAAGTTATAAAGATTATATCTTTACCTTAACTGATAGGCTCATCTGTCCAAGAATACGGAATTCCTAAACACAGACAGAAGTTAAATAATTTTGTTTTGCCTAGAATACTAGCGGTAATGGGTTAATTAAAAAGAAAAAGCACAGCTAAGCTAGAATATAACCTTGTGTTATGGTTTCACCAAAAGAAATACACTGAAATAATGGTTTTTTGCTACAGTCAAATTTATGCATATCTTCTACTGGCACCAATCATGTAGTAGCTGATTTTAACAACCTGGCATCCTCAGGGGAAATGCAGGTATATGAGTCACCTGAATGACACAAAAATAGCAGATGTTCAGTGAATATCTAGTCTCTTTATTCTGTCCTATTCTACTCATTAATTTAAAATGGATTATTTTAAATCAAAGCAACTCATTTTGCTGGTTGTACATCAGACCATAACATCTGCTCCCTCAGATGCAAAGATAATAGACCAAATTCTGTGCTGATTTCTATGTACTAATCTGTTCCTAGGATTTATTACATGTTCCTTGCTACGGCATTTGAGTTTCAGGGAACTGCAGCATAGAATTTGACTAATATCACGGTGGAAGTACTTTCATGTGTTGGTAAATTCTTGACCATTAAAATTCACCGGAAAATTCCAGTGTGTGGTTTCTAACAAAAAATGTCTATTTAAAACAAATTCACTTAAGATCTTTGTTCTGTCCCACTATTCCAGAACAATATAGGGCAAGCCCCAAGAATCAAAGTCTCCTGGATTTTTTTCCTCATGAATACACTCTATCTACTCTCTCCCTTTCCTAGATGATGCAGTGGTTCATACTATCTTCATTAAAAATACACATCTCCAACGCAGAGCTCTGTATATTCTTTATTTGTTGTGGTTTGTGCTGGGTAGCAGAACCTAGTTGCGTATTGCAGCTTTAGTGAACACACAGGGTTATTTTTCTGGTTCTCTGTACGCAAGGTTCAAAAGCCTTTTTTGTATTTACCTCAAACCATAAAATACACCTCTGTTAACCTGCATTATTGGCTTTCAGTTCAGAGGTAGACTATCACAACAACAACATGCTTGCTGAACATTTCAAAATATAAGTAGAATGAGGGAATGAACTTCATTCAGAAGAAGATTAAGACTAGTGATATATTATCCACCTTTAGCATAGAAGCTTCCATATTATTTGTTTACAATTTAAGTAGATATTCTATATTTTTTAAGTAAGAAATTAGATTGGAATAGGAGAGGGTCAGTGCATTGAAGTGTTTGGTGCTGAAACCCTATATTCATGGTTCAGTTTTTTATTTCCTGTCAGTATATGGTTCCCTGGACCAAATGTCCTCAGCACATTTGTGATTCAAAACTGTACATAAGCACATTTGTGGGCCCACTGGGTGTTAGCCTATACAGTATGCACCTTGGTAAGAGCTTGTAGTTTAGCTTGCTCTTAAAAAATCTAGTCTGCGGAGATTAAAATCTTCCAAAAACCACAGGAAAATGGAGATGGTATGGGAATTCAATTAAAAAAATCACACTCTGAAACAAAATGCTAATGTAGACACAGCCATTAATAAGTGATTCGTATATACACATATATCTTCATCTTCATACATTCTTACTCCATTATTGCAAATAAATACATAGCTATAGATAGCTATATAAAGATATAAATATAAATATAGAGATAGAGATGAGAGAGAGAGAGAGAGATGAGAGAGATTATAGATAATAAAGAGGTAGAAAGAGAGGAGAGAGGAGGAGAGCTAGAGCTAGAGCTAGGGCTAGAGGCAGAGCTGGAGCTGGAGCTATAGAGATAGAGATGATAGAGATAGAGATAGATGAGAGAGAGAGATGGAGGGCAGGGAGAGAGAGAAATCAGAGAACTACGTTGATGGGAGCATTTAAAAGACTGACAAGTCAGGCTAGTTTCAAACCTTAAACCCACACTTTGCTACATTTATTAACAAGATATTTCTTGAAAATTCTCTGTTCATACACAATATTCATCATCATCATGACATATACAAAACCATTACCCTTTCATATATATTTTACATTGTCTGTGAGTATACTATACCATGTAGACAATAACTATATAATTTTGATGGGTGTGGTCCTTTGCTGCTCCGCATGAGATCATCTGGGCTTGAGAGCTTTGAGGAAAGAAACTGGAACCAAAACAGTCCTTTTTTTTTTTCTTTTTTTTTTTCCCCCCCCCCTGATATATATATATATTGCCCCTCTCAAAAAAGGGGATTCTCGCCTTTTCCTCATACTGCTTTTCTTGTTTTGTTTTGTCTTGCGTGTCAGCCTTAGGATACAGCTAATAGTAATTAGATCCTGATTAGTACATTTAGGCATAGGTGTTAAAGGCTGCTGCTTTGGTTACATTTCACCTATATAAAACTTTGATGTGCCCACACTTTGAGTACTGCATTGCCTTTATGAGGAAAGCCTAAGAATGCAGGGATTCTTCATGAGACTATGGTTTCAGGGCTGTAAGTATTACTTTTATGGTCAGCATCATCTGTGCACACTATAATTTTCTTTACCTATACATATACATATATTTTCATTTAACCAAATTGAAGTGCATCTTTTAGTTCACTCAATTTTGTGATGTCCTTGTGGAGTTCCTTGTCATCAACATGGCATTTGACTATCCAGCAGAGCTTAGTATCATCTGCAGAGCTGGAGATCTACTTGTTCACTTTCTTTCCTAGATCAATAATGACCATGTTTTCAATGTTTTATCATGTCTGGTTACCCTGTTTTCAAGACCAAATTAGACAAACCATGGCTGTCATACCTCCAGGTGGAATTTGAGCTGGGTAACCTCCAGAAGGCCTCTTCAAACAACTCTTCTCTTGTTTTATGAATACAACCAGGCCCAGCATTGATTCATTGCATGCTAAATAGCATAACAATTTAAATATGCAGGAAACAGAATTATATTCTAGCAAACAATATTTTTAATATTATTTCATTTTAACAATGCTATCACAAGACAGATATTTCCTCCTAATACTGCAATTTATTTTCTTAAAGGTCAATGTCAAGGTTCTTCTTCCTTTTTGAGTTGCCAGCAGCCTGTTGCAGGAGAAAAACAAACAAAAAAACCCGAAACAACCAAAACCCCAACAACAATATCAACATATAACACTGTTATCAAATAAAAAGTTAAAAAATCACTATGTATTTGATATATACCTTGTAACAGAAAATAAATTCCTAATCATAGAATCATAGAATCATAGAATCATTAAGGCTGGAAAATAATCCACAGCACAGCTCAGTGTTTTGGGGTTTTTTTTTCAGTGATTAAGCAGAGCTGAAAAATCAGCGAGGCTTTCACTCTACTGTTGCAATTCAAATTTTTAAGGCAAGGGTTTGTTATAGACTTGATTAATGCTGATACAATTCCTTACTTCTCATATACCTACTGATTTTTCAGAAGACAATTGGGATAATTTTAAGACAATAAGGATCAGAGTCGTCTGTCACCTGTTTATGAAATACAAATCATATATGGGAGTCTCAAGTTAATGAACAAGACCAAGTGTCCTTCACAACATGTCTTCTTTATTAAGAGGAAGAAATATTCTCACAATAAATACGAGAAATTTGTTCCGAGAGAGAGGCAAACACAGTTTCTGTTGCATGCATAAAAATTGCTGTTCTTTCATTGGAAGATACCTGTGCACATGTTATTGAAATCTGATAGAAGTGGCTGTTACATTTAGTGAGTCATTAATATACAGGTGTGTGATAATTGGCTCCATTATGGTTCTTTTTTTTTTTTTTAAATAATTTTTTTTGTTTACTGCAAAACTGGTACTTCAGAGCATTCAAGTAGCTTCTATGGATCAGATAATTTCCCAATGAGTTTGGGAAATTTATTTTTTGAAGCTGAACAAACATAGTATAATGCTGGTTATTTTCATGTAAAAAATGGAAGAGTATTAAAGGAAGATTTAGGGTCACCTTATTAACTTTAAAATAAAATAAAATACAAACCAAAGAGTTCATCTGTTCTCAATCGTATTTATAATTATGTCACACCTCAATTTGTTTCTATTATATCTTTGAATACCGTGAGATATTTATACTTCCTTTAAGTAGCAGAAATAAAATTGTCAAGTCGATCTGCTTTTAATATAAAATCAGAAAAATAAACATATACAATTTTTTGAGTTTTGATAGCTAGTCTAATTTTGCTGGATATTTACCATAACAAACAAAATTCCAGATTACTTTCTGCACTGCTGACAAAATTATGTCGTAATTTTAAAATGTGCAGCTACCATTGACTTGTCTGTGACTTCTAGAAGGCATTCTAAGTATTTTCAGGTAAGAAAATATATAATTTTGTTAAATACTATGTGAAACCATTTCAAATAACTGTAAGCTGAGAAAGGCTAAGTGATTTAGTCTAGTACAAGTTATGATAACTAAACAGGTGATGTATAAGAACAATTTTTAGAATAATATACTTTACACATAATATTATCAACAAAAGAGGAGGAAAACTAAGCAATAGTCATAAAATGGATTGGAATTCTAGAATACTTGCATACATTATGCAATATTATCTAAAGACATCTTAAAAAGAAGACATATTGAAGAAGTAAAGTCTATATTAAGAGAGCGTTAAAATGGTGAAACATGAGTTACTGTGGACAGATTTTTATCAAGGCTGAAATGCAAGGAAAAAGTCTGATATTATATGTTTTGGTACTTACACAATCACTATATAAATGTCCATGGATAGTTTCAGGGAACATACAGTCACATAGTCACTTTGAGGAATTTACAGTGTTCACCTTATTACTGTAAGGGTATCCACAGGGAAGTGGTCATTGCCCCAAGCTTGTCAGTGTTCACAAAGTGTTTGGACAACACTCTTAGATATTTGGTATAACACCAAGGTTGCCCCGTGTGGAGTCAGGAGTTGGACTCAATGATCCTCGTGGGTCTCTTCCAGCTCAGGGTTTGCTATGATTCTGTGATTCATTGTCTCCTTTTTTGGTACAGTCTCCCATTCAAAGTCAGATACACATTTAAAGAGCTGAATGCAATGTTAAGTATTTAACTTGACTAAAATTCTGTACATTGTCTGGTTAGACAGACCTTATTTTTTTCCTCAAAAAAAAAAGAATATAGTGATCCCCACTGGCAAAAACTAATGGCCCTCCAAAGTTAGTTTTTAGGACCATGAAAAAAATGGAAGTTTCTTATTAGAACATAAAAAGTGAGATGAGAGCAGAAAAGCTCAAAATATCTTGCAGATCATAAAGGAAACAGCAGATATGGTCTGGAATCCTGACTTTCAAACTTCAGTATCAATGACAGCAGTCTTACAGCAGCAGTGTCATAAAAGGAGAAGAGATATAACATTTACTCTGGACAGGGAGACAATGACCTTTTGCAGAGAGCTACACTCACTGTGACAAACTCTGCAAAGTGATGATCTCACTGGCTTAAAAAGTGGAAGAGCATACACAGTGTTCTCTCGAAGAAATCATTTTTTTTGAAGGAAGTCTGTGCAAGATGACAGAAACCTTAGAGCTTCTACGGAAAACAGGACAAGAATTCCAGGATGTGATTCACCTCATCTGACTTTCTCCCTGAGGTGGCCTACTGAGGTGACATCACTCTGGTAACCAGGCTGATGTTGGAGGCCTGTGGTATGTTGATAAGTAGTTGTATAGGGATACAACTTCTGTTAGATAAACCACAATTAGGAAAGTGTTAGTAAAAATAATCAAAACACCCCTATATAAATAATAGAAACAGCAGAAACTAAATTTATACAAGAATATTTGCACATTGACTCACTACACCCATCAACAAACAACATCTTGAAGCAGTCTACCAACGAATAAAGGTCAAATGATCTGGAAGATGCTCCCCACTTCATAAAGCTTATTCATCTTCCACCATCCCAATGTGGAGTGGCATGACTTTACCTTTGGGGACACCTTGCCATGGAGGATCTCCAGGGGTGGCTGAGACCAAGTTTATGCAACCAGAGCTAACGTGCTCAGCTCCTGGTTCCTCACAGACTTTGAGGGCTAAAGCGCCTATGAGCAAGGAAAGAGAAGCAGACATAGCCCCTTTTCTGTAAGTTTGTAGTATTTTTTGCATTATTAATCACTGTTTCACAGAGACAATGCATTTCAGAACTCATTGACACAGATACAATTATTGAGTAGCAGTTATTATATTTAGTTCATCCTGATCTAAACCATTATACTACCCCACAACAAGTATTTAAAAAGCTGCTTTGTATACATATACATATTCGTAACCACAGACACACATACACATGTAGATGTATGTGAATTCCATACATTATGATTTTGTCATAAACCACTTTTGAAATAAATTGTTCTAAACATTCACTCTGATGCCAGGAAATAATGATGAAATAATGAAAACTGAGGTAGCCATACCTTCAAACATACGTATGCTTATCTTAAAGAAAATGCTCGGATGCTTTTCAGATTTTGGTTTCAATTACTGATTTACTTGGCTCTCATATTTTTTACCACTCAAGTGAAAAAGGAAGCTGGTTTGTGGTTGGGCTTTTTTTTTCAGCAATCTTTTTGCCATCCCTATCTTGTAATGCTGGAAAAGAAGACAATAAAAGTACGGGGTTTTTTTTATCATCAGTACTAAAAGCCCAGTTCAGCTTGCTGATAACAGTACAGTAGCAATAAACAGAGATAGGTTCCTCCAAATAATTTAATCAACCGTTAATTTAAAACTGACCTAGCTGTGAATTAAATTATATTACTTCTCGTAGTTTGACACACTCTTTAAGACCCTTGTGCTAAGTTTGCAGCAAGCTTAATATTTAATTGCTTTTGGAAACCTATCAAAACAAAGTTTTAACTTAGATTTTTATTAAAGTAATTTAACAAATAGTAGCAGTTCAGAGAAAACATTTGGAATGGTAATTTAATATTATTAAACTACATGTGTATAAAAGTCTGTCTTAGTTTTAAAACCATATGTGTCACCCATAAAACAATGACCATTTTCCTCCAAGAGCACTGAAACTTATGAATTCTGATGTTCCAAGTCCTTGCATCTCTCTTGACTGCAGTAAAATTGTGTTACCAAACACAGATATTACAATATTTTCCTGGATGGTAATTTAAATTTCTTTAACTTTTTCTTTAACTTCCTTTTATGCCCATAAATAATATCTGGGCAAACAACATTACAGTTCTTTGCCTATTGTGAATCAATCACATGCTTTCTGGTGAGCTGAGATGCACAAGGACCAACAGTTCAGTTTGAACTTTAAAAAAAAAAAAAGTACATTTAAAAATAAGCTCATGGATTGCAGTGAAGTAGAGTTTTTATAACTATATAATGCAGGAATTTCTTAGAGCTTCACAATTCCATGTAAGGTACCATACAACGTTCTTTACAGAATACATACTCAATTTTCCTCTTATGTTAGCAATACAGGTCTGTCGTGGGTTAAAGTTAACTTAAAG
>NW_010144289.1:0-421 GCF_000699245.1 Pterocles gutturalis
ATGTGCTATAAACTATTGTTCTGTGTATGCGTGAACTGATGAAAGAATAACAATATTGTGCTCAGTGTTATGGTGCGTACCATGACCATAAGCAAAATAAATGATTTGCCTCAGAAGCTAGAGGCCAAAAGAAGAAGGAAAGTCTTTTTCACTCAAGATTTGAATGACAGAACTATAACGTCATATACAAGCACTGGTGGTCCCAAATCTTTGAGTAGAGATATAGAGGTAGCCTATGTAGTACGTATATAGTGCTGACCATGGAAATACTTCTGTGATCTATAGTCATATGTCATGAACTGAATTCTGATGGTAGAGAAACAATTTAGCTGAGAAGTTCTGCCTCTCAGTAAGGTCCTGTATACCTGGCAAAAACGGTGTTTTGTTTTGGGTTAAGTTAAACACAGTCTGTAATACTTCA
>NW_010144290.1:0-1166 GCF_000699245.1 Pterocles gutturalis
GAGCCCATGGAGCCCAGGGCCATGCCCGGGGTCCCTTGCTGGGAGTAGGACATGCTGTAGGTAGGCGATCCGTTCATGTAAGTCTGTGAGCTGGTCATGGAGTTGTACTGCAGGGCGCTCACGTCGTAGCGGTGCATGGGCTGCATCTGCGCCGCGTTGTGCGCGTTCAAGCCTGGGTGCTGCGGGTAGCCGAGCTGCTCTTGCATCATCCCATAGCCTCCGTTGGTCCAGCCGTTCATGTGCGCATAACTGTCCATCCTCTGGTTCACCCCAGCTCCCAAGGTGGCCCCAACCCCTACCCCAGTCGTCATGGTATTGGTGCCCGGTGCCAGTAAGCCCCCTGGCAACGTGTACTTATCCTTCTTCATGAGGGTCTTGGTTTTCCTCCGGGGTCGGTATTTATAATCCGGGTGCTCCTTCATGTGCAGAGCTCTGAGCCGCTTGGCTTCATCAATGAAGGGTCTCTTTTCCGCCTCGGATAAAAGTTTCCACTCCGCCCCGAGCCGCTTGCTGATCTCAGAGTTGTGCATCTTTGGGTTCTCCTGGGCCATTTTCCGCCGCTGGCCGCGGGACCACACCATGAACGCGGGCGCTTTACCCGGTCCGGGCTGTTCTTCTGGTGGTTGGTGGCTGAATTGGAGTTGCCTGTGCCTCCCCCCGAAGCTTGCTGGGGGGCGGGAGGTTTCAGCTCGGTTTCCATCATGTTGTACATTCAAACTACTTTTGCCTGGAACCAGCCTTGAGCAGAGAAGCGAGGAGCAGCGGCAGCGAAGTCCCAAGCCGGACTTTTTTTTTTTTTTTTTTTCCTAGGGAGGGGTAGGAAAGGGGGGAGGGGGACTCCCCAAAACCACACTTGGATCAAGATCAGGATCTTCCTCTTCGCTGATGGATTAATAATGCTAATAACTGCTATTATTACCGCCGGAGCCTTGATTTTTAAAAAAAACTTCTTCTTCCTCCTTTTTCCCTTTTCTCTGCCTGCCGCTCGCGCTCCCTCTCTCTCCACCTCAGTCTTAAAGAGCCAGCAAACTACTTTACCCCCTTTGCAAACACACACACTCTCTCTCTCTGCCTTGACAACTCCTGATACTTTTTTGAACAAGTTAATAGACAACCATCCATGTGATGGGGGCTTGTCAGGGAATAAATGTGTTCGCCCCGGCCAA
>NW_010144291.1:0-3846 GCF_000699245.1 Pterocles gutturalis
CACACTGTTTTCTGATGGTGTTTTAGCGTAACAAAAGAGCCTTCCATAATTTGGGTTTTCCTTTTCAACCGGTGGCACAAAATAGGATGATACTTCATAAACTTATCTGTACTAACACATTTGACAGCTTTTATGAAAAGAATTCATTTGATAACATTTAACCTCTGCAAGTCTCTGAGTTCTCAAGTGCTATGAAAAAAACTCCCCACAACGTGCAGTTTATATGAGGCTTTTGTTACCTGCAGTGTGTGTCGCTTCCATTGAGGATGTTCCCAGGTGCCTGTTTGCTGTGCTGACTGGGGGGATCACTGACAGTCACTAGTCCTGGTGGAAAAACCCTGCTCTAGTGCGGCAGGTTTGTTTGGACTGAGTATCTGAACAAGCCACTTGGAGGCAGCGAGCATTCCAAGCTCAAAAGAAAAGATCAGGGCTTAAAATGTCACCCAGTTCTCCAACGCCTTGAGCCACCTGTAATTGCTTACTGTACAAATGGCTTCCAAGCTGTTTTACTACTAGACCGTTACACACCACAGAAGCAGCATTTACTTGCCTTTCCCAAGTGAAACAAATGCCCAGAACAGTACCTAGCAAAGAACTGGCAAAGTGTGTTCCTCTAAAAGAGCTTTACCTTCTTGAACTGCCACAAAATATTAACTGTGTTAACAGATAAATTTATCTGACTTTTGTCCCAGGCTGCTGAAAACAAGAGCCATGGCCTTACACCCACAGTATGCAAGAATGTTTTTCATATACTGCCATCTGTCGTTACCAGGCACCATTTCATAACTACGCCTCTCTGAGTTTCTATTCCAGCAGTAAGCTTCTTTCCGAGAAGTCTGCTAAAAGGGCAGTTAAGTGGGAAGAACTGGTTTAATTCATACATGCTCTGCCCGAGACAGCATGCAGTGAGATTCCAACAATTCTGCTTTCAATTGTGGCAATAGCCAAATTTGTGTTTTTTCTCCCACTTAATTTACTTCAATTGTAAGTTTGCATCTTTATTCAGACCATAGCCAGAGTATTAATGTTCTACATCAGCAGTAAATTTACAGCAAAACATACACACACATCACAATTTTTGCATATATTTATACACACACCAAAATTATAAAAGATTATATGAGTGCATAGATAAATTTACATATACCGTCCTACTTACTCAGACAACTGTTTCAGAGTATGCATGTTTAGTTATGGTTCATATATATAGAAGGTATGGATTTGAATCCAAAATCTGATCAGTTAGCAACTTGTTCCCTAAATCTGTATTATAAAAAAATTGAACATGAGAAAAGTAAAGCAATCACTGTGTGTGGGAGAGCAATCCTAAAGCAGTCGAGCACACGTGGCACTCAGACACACAGTGACAAACCACCTGGTGAGATGCTAAAAGCAACACTCAGGCTAAAGGTGTTTAAGACCTGTGCGTATGCCTTGTCTGAAAGGGAATCTCCTGTCGTGGATACTACTCTCTGTAGTTCAGTAGATCTGGGCCAATTCTGAGCTCTTTCATTTACTTCCTCTGCCATCTGGGGCAGCTCCCAAGCTCTGCCCCTGTAGCTCATCTGCTGAGCAGAGCTAGTGAAGTTCCTTTCTCTCCTATTAGGCAGAGGTGTTTCTAGGTACATACTGCCATACAGGCTCATTACTGTTTTAGGCTTGGCATCATCCGAACATGACTTAAGTGTTTCTAGATCTAAGCTGCCCAGGGAAGAGCTTCACACTTTCAGGGCCTAAAGCAGCATGTGCCCCTGGACCTGGAAAGGTCACAGACAGCAAGAGGCACTGTCCAGAATCAACATGCAGCCTGGACAAACTTCTCACACTTAACAAAGTTGACAGTAAGAGCAAAGGACAATATTTATGTGGCCAAAAAGAGCAAAATAAGCATGGTTTCAAAGTGGAAGTGGTGAGACTTAAACATCATGTGAAAGCAGATCAAAATCTGTGCTTGTTGCAGCCAGAGGTTAGCTCAGAAAATATGTGGGATTCATGACCCATTGAATGACAGCAAGCTATTCAGCCTGAGCCCAGTACAGAATTACAGTTCCTGGTTTTAAACATTTGCAGTGGAGGGGAGAAAAAAAAAGATGTTATGGACTAATTTCATACTCGAAACCACGGGGACAAACTTCCAAAAGGCCAGATGTTTTTCTTCCTTAAAGAAGGGGAAGGATCTCAGCAATACACTTAAGAACTTGTGTATTTAAAAATGCAGAAAGGCACAGCAGAGTTGGTCATGTTTTTTTAATCCACAAAAATATATTTATTTGCATGTGCAAATACTCACAGGATATTTATTATGACTGAAAACCATATGCTCACGACTTAAATAACAAGTTCACTTGCCATTTAAAACTGCAGACTTAGTAACTGCAACTGACAGTTTTACACCCCAAACGTTAAAGAACTTGATGCTTCTTTCTGTTCTTTATGCAACTGTTTTGCTCTGTTTTTCAAATCCTCTGCCTTAGTATCATTCTTCTCAACGCCATCTCCCAGTTTGTACATTCGGCTGGCATTGGCACAAGCCCACATGTGACCCAGCTCACACCCTTTCAGCGAGTACTTCAAAGCAGAGGTCATGTCCTTAGGGACCCCAGGTGCTCCTTGGAGATATATTACACTGAGGTTGAAGCAGCTGGGAGCAAAATTACCATCACAGGCTTTTGTGTAATAGTCTCTAGCGACAACAGGGTCAGGTTTGTCATCGTTTACTCTCCCATCATGGGCCAACAGCCCAACGTTATGACACGCATTTACTGATTTCTTCCCACCTTTCTCACATGACTTCATAAAAGACTTGTAGGCAGCTTTCAAATCTAGGTCGAGTCCACCTGTCAGACAAGAAACCAAAAGATTACTGTAAGGGCACGCTAAAACAGACGGGAGCTCTCTGCTTTGCAGCATGCTTCCCAGTGCTCTTTGGGAAGTACAGCATCCCTCACTTTGGATGCTACAGTTAAAATTTACTACTTCAGAAACACTATTGTTGTCTCCATTACAAAGGTTTTGCTAATGTCTTCAAGCTCAGAAACTCTCCTCCACTCCCCAATAATCACAACAGCTTATGCAGACAAAAATAACCAACCTCAAAACATTCTTTCCACTGCTACATCTACGGATTTCTTAATAGGTTACACTAGGCAAAGTATCATTTTGCCAGTATGCCTACACGTACACTGAGATTGTTACTAGTTTTGAAAAACAGTAAAAATACCATGTTTGTTACAAGTATTGCCATTTGGAAGAAGCCTCACTCGTTTAACTGCTTTCTATTACTGTACCAGCAGATAAATTTTGGGCAGACTTGGGGCCTGCTTATATAAGTAGTATTACCAGGCTGCAAGTTTATTTATTCCTTACTTTCTCTAAAAAAGAACAGCTAGGCAAGAAGAAATCAACATTTTAACAAAAGGACACACGCAACATCCAGCACTGGATATACTTACCACTTATACAGACATAATTGTGAAAAATACTACACGTGGTTAACCTAAAGCTGATTCTTCAGAAGGAAGCAATTCAAGGTTTTCCACCCTTCCCCAGCTTTTATTACACATCATAAAAGAGGCAGGAGAGGTCGTTTGCAAGGTCAGGAGGGAACGCAGGTGTTCAGCACCTTTGGAAAAGCAGGAGCTGCGTCTCCCCACAGCCGTCGGGCGCTCTCCCCGTCCCGGTGCCCGTACACCGAGGACTCGGGCGGGAAAGCAGCCCCGCGGGGCACGGGGCAGCAGAGGCAGGGACACGGGCACCAGGCCTGCCCGCCCCGCTCACCTTTGCCGATGGCCTGGTAGCCTCCCAGCTTGTAGCAACTCTCGCTGTGCCCGTGCGCCTCGCAGTTGT
>NW_010144292.1:0-402 GCF_000699245.1 Pterocles gutturalis
GGGCCAGCCCTCGCCCCAAAACTCCCTCCAGCCCCCTGCAGACACAGCCTCAAGTGTGGGCTCCTCTCTTCCCGCAGAGATTTACACCATCCAGGGGAACTCGCACGGGAAGCCCTGCACCATCCCCTTCAAGTACGACAACCAGTGGTTCCACGAGTGCACCAGCACGGGGCGGGAGGACGGGCACCTCTGGTGTGCCACCACCCAGGACTACGGCAAGGACGAGCGCTGGGGCTTCTGCCCCATAAAGAGTAAGTGTGGGGGGTGGGCACGTGTCCCACGTGGAAAAACCAACCGTGTCCTGGGGGCATCCCCAGCAGGGCGAGGGAGGGGATTGTCCCCCTCTGCTCCGCTCGGGTGACCCCCCTGCGGGGCTGCATCCAGCTCTGGGTCCTCAGCACA
>NW_010144293.1:0-210 GCF_000699245.1 Pterocles gutturalis
GGGACACCCCCCAGCACGGGGACACGGGGACACCCCAGGACATGGCAACATCGCCCACCACGGGGACACCCCCCAGCACGGGGACACGGGGCACCCCAGGACATGGGGAGAACCCCGGCACCAGGGACACCCCCCGCCATGGGGACACGGGGACACCACCCACCATGGGGACATGGGGACCCCCCAGGACATGGGGACATCCCCCGCCAC
>NW_010144294.1:0-6517 GCF_000699245.1 Pterocles gutturalis
CATTCTGTGATTCTGTGATTCTGTGACCACTTGAGAATTTAATCTGCAAAAATCCTGGCCTCCCCGAAGACACTGGAGAGGAGATGGGTGAGCTCATGGCAACGAGATGGCATGGTTCCCACCTCTATGTGACACAAGCTCAGGCTCCTTTTCAAAGTGACCACCTCGAGGAAATCAGAACTGCAACAGATCTTTTGCTCTGCCAGGGATGTAGAGGGGAAGGTGCAGGGGGCCTATTTACATCCAAGTAACACCGCAATCGCTGTGTGCTCCAGGCATGTTTGATTCACTCGGGGCTCAGGCCAAATTTGAAACACGCCGTCAAATGTGACCAAGTTATTGTAATATAACAAGTTATGGCTTGTGATCTGGGCTGCTAAATCATTCCTCTGTGTGCTCACAGCCTGTCCATGTGGTGAAGGAAAATGTGTCAGCTGAACTTGCCACGGATGTGGTTTAAACCACGTTTTACTTCACAACTGGAGCATGTGAAGAGCTTACACGAGGTCAGCAGCTCCAAGACAGGTTGGTAATGTAGGATGCTGGGGTAACAGTCACCAGGAGAGGTCTGAGATGATGCGCTTTATCTCCCAATTTGGGTTGTCTTCTACTACACACCAGGACAGTCACAGCAGCTCATGAAGCCACCACGTTTCAGCTGCATTGGGTCAGGAACCTAATGCTACTGAGCCTTGACAGACACAGGCAGGGAAATTTTGCAGGCGCTGGACTAGCCACAAGAGGGGGATCACAGTGAATACAAGAGAAGATGGAAACTGGAAAACATACTGGAGCCCCAGACTTCCAGGTACCTTCAGGGCCATGGATGTCCTTGCTCTGGCTGCTTTAACTTCCATTCACAAACCATTTTCCTTAACAACACCACTTACAATTATGCACTGCACTTTGTCTACTGGAAAACCAAGAACATCTCTTTTTACTAACGATTTCAACTACAGCCTTTGAGAAATACACGTTTATACTGGCCAAAGTCTTACAGTGAGGCTAGAAAATGCACTTTATTCTCTTATCTTGTGATTTTTATTACTGACCTACAGACAAACCCATGAATATCCCATATGTGACCATGCAGGGACAGCAGACACAGCCGCTATGGCGAGGAGGACAAACTCCTGGGACTCGAGCTGTCAAATAATCACCATTAGCTGTCGCAGGCAGAGAAAGATGCTGCAGAGCCAAGCAGGATCTGGTTTTGTTTTTTTTTTCTTCTCTCCAAGGGGGTGGCACACAGACACACTAGTCATGGCAACTGCCATCTTGGGTGCCATCAGCCAGGTTTTTAATTGGCTTGCAGATGTTGTGCCCTGGTCATATATATTATTTTCACTTAAGTTGATGTAAGCAGGAAAAGGACTCTACTAAATTTATCCCCTGTGCTCCAGACTAACTGCACAGGCCTTGACGGGTATTTTTAATAGGAGGTAAACCTCATCCACAAACAGCCTCTCATTTCAGGCCTCCAAATGAGACATTTTCCAGTCCAGTTTAACTCCAACCCTGCCCCTTCCTTCCACAAGACCCAAATGACTGTTTTCTCCTGATTCTTTGGTCATTGTGTAAGTGTGATATCCCTTGGCAGAGGGGTTCCTGCCTGTTTGGCTCCTTTTACGGTTAAAGCCAAGGATGGGTTTCGTGCCTAAAGCAACATCCTTCACACAAATGCCAGTATAACATAAATTGAGCCAGGCTCTGAGGAGAAGCAAATGTCAAAAATTAAGTTATTCCTCTGCTTCACAAATCCAAGTAGCATGCAAATAAAGAGAAGCCATCTGTTCAGTCCCTGGGCCATTTCAAGTGAAGCATCCAGCTTCATTTCCCGGTTACAGCAGGTCAGCCCTGCTGGCTGGCCTCCACAGGACGTGCTCAGCCTTGCCCAGGACCGCCTGTCACAACACAAGTGGTTATAACCCTTCACGTTCCTCTTGAGCTCAACTGGCATTTTGTTGCTGAAGCCGCCTTCAGCTGCTCACACTCAGATGCAAGGTTTCCCTACTTCCAGGCAGCTTCACCAGCAAGATTTCGGAGTTTCTCCTGTTCCAGTTCCTTCATTGCACATATCAGGCTGGGTCCCTCTCTGCCTCGTGATACTTCACTGAAGCTTGAGAAAATCATCCTAGCAGGGACAGATTGCCTTGGCAAAGCCTGGCTGCATGCCTTGAGCTCGTATGTCCTGATGGACTGTCTTAGATCCACCAGCTTCACCATCCCAGCTCTCCCATTCATTGTGCGAGACATACTCCAGTTGCAGGAACGATGACCAAAACTATGCCACACAGCGCACGAAGGCTGGCATTGAGTGTGTGTCAGCACTTGAGCAGGTTCTACTTCCACAGAATCATAGAATCATAGAATGGATTTGGTTGGAAAGGACCTTAAAGACCATCTAGTTCCAACCCCCTGCCATGGGCAGGGACACCTCCCACCAGCCCAGGTTGCTCAAAGCCTCATCCAGCCTGGCCTTGAACCCCTCCAGGGATGGGGCATCCACAGCTTCTCTGGGAAACCTGGGCCACTGCCTCACCACCCGCACAGGAAAATATTTCTTCCCAACATCTCATCTAAATCTCCCCTCTTTCAGCATAAAACTGTTCCCCCTCGTCCTGCCACTCTACTCACTGGTCAAGAGTGCTAGGCTGAAGTCCACCAGGCACTAATTCCAGCACCTCTTAACTCCCACCTCGTCTCCAAGGACCACACCTGTCCCACCCAAACTGTCAGAAACCCCAGGGTAGCTCCAGGGAAGTGAGTAGAGCTAGACTGCTGTCAGCGCAAGGGGACAACAGGATGTATCAGGGAAGGAACACTCCCTGCATCCTCAGTGTATAAATAAAACAGGAAAGAATCCTCTCTAGCTTTGTGACTTGTTGAACAGTCAGCTCCAGCCCAAAATCAACATCCAGGTTACTGGAGTAAAGCAAATAATGTTGCAATGATAAGAGAAAGACCATTAGGCTGCCCAGGGAAGTGGTGGAGTCACCATCCCTGGAGGTGTTCAAGAAACGTGTAGATGGGGCGCTTCAGGACGTGGTTTAGTGAGTTAGGTGGTGTTGGGTTGACGGTTGGACTTGATGATCCTTGAGGTCTTTTCCAACCTTAATGATTCTATGATTCTGTGATTTCTCAGCTGAATCCTGTGCTCAAGTGGGAGCACTTGAACGGGAGTTTAGAAAGGCTGACACTTCAGAAGCACTGACACGTCCCTGTGATGGATGCGGTGATGTAAATTCAGAGAACATGTTTTCGATACACCATTGCCTTCAAACAGCAATGGCCAGACCCTCAGATGACCATGACGGAAGCTAGGAACGAGGTTCTTCTCTTCTGCAAGATGGAGTGGGCTGCTACAGCTTGCACTCCCCTAGCTGTGAGTTTCCTTTCCACGCCGTGGGCTGTTAGTTTGGGGCTCTAGCACCCAAATGGGACACTGCAGGTGGAATGAGATGTATCACACTCTGCCTCATGCAGGCTGGACCTAATCCAGGCCACGGATCCTGGCAAGAGCCCCAGCCATCCCTCCAAGGTCTGGCCTTAGGGGTTTTCCTAACAGGGCCTTGAAGGCTTGCGGAGTTGGGATGGAGAACAGACGCAGACACGTTGAAGCAACGGTGACGCATTTGCTGAGAGGTAGAACCAGGAGGTACTGGAGAGTTTTGACAATGTGAGTCACTCGCCGAGCTCCGTCTCATGGTGTATTAAGCAGCAAAATGCAGGGCATGTCTTGCCCTACAAAAACACCATCAACTGTTTTACTTTTTAAGTAGTGATTTGCTATTGATTATGTGCATGAAGACAAGGTAGCTCCCTGCCACTCCTGACAATTCCCACACTCTCAATCCCACTACAGGCAAACACCAGAGTTAAGCTTGCTCTAACTGAGCCGAGCTCCTGTTCTTGGTAAGGGATAAACTTGGCACATCAGAATACTCTGGGCAAATGCTTGAGAGTACTCAAGATGACCAAAGACCTGCAATAGTCAAGTGGTACAAACATGGCAGTAAGACAGGGTCGGTCACATCTTCCTGTCCTTATAAACCATGAAGATTTTGGTCAACAGCCACAAGAGCTGCCAGGTTCAGGGATTCTTCCTGTCAAGAGAAGGTGACCGAAGTGCCACGGGTGACCACGGCACAAGCAGTGCCCCACCAAGCTGTAGTAAAAAGGTATGATGAAGAGTCTCAGGGTCCAGGATCCACTTGGGAAAATCAGGAGACAGGATTGGGAAAAAAAGGCTACAACGTAGATCTGACACTGATCCAAGACCCAGGATGCAGGCAGGACTAAAGGTCTAGCTGCCCAGGCCTGAGCTTAAGTGGAGTCTCTGGACTAATGAGTGGAGGATGCGTGGGTGGAAGTGAGGTTGGTCAGGGCAATTAAGGACAATTAGCACACTCAGGACCCTGATACAACTAGACGCAAACTTATGTTTATATTTAATCCATTTCTAATCTCAGGCCAAGGTCTTCTTTGATTTGGTCTCATAGTAAGTTTGCCTGTGGCTGGTCAGGAGGAGAAAATCACAAGCAGATACACAAGTGGTACTTTCTGCCTCGTGACATGCCTTGTCTGAAGCTGCCATCCCTCGTAGCCTCTTGCCTGCCGTGCTGGTGAGTGTTTGCCAGACGAAGGCGTGCGGGAGTCCTTAGCGCACGCCTGTCTTGTGTCACACACTCTCTCCAAGATGATTTTGCTGCAGTGGGTTTGGATGCTTGGGAAAGCAATAACATCTCGATGGGTTTTTGAAAGCAGGACATGTACCAGGGAGATCAGGGGGTAGCATCACATTGTTCCTGTCAGTGTGTTTTACTTGAGTTTGTTATTTCAAACTTAATCAGGTGCTAACTCTGGATCTAGAGAAGAAAATAAAGCTTGGGGGTTTTCTGCAGGGCTTCCAGCCTCCCTGGGGAAAATCCTCTATGTTCCTTATGGAGAGCTTCTGTAGCTGGATCACATCCTTCCTCTGGATGAAAAAGATCTGCTGGTCCTTCATGGCTGCCCACTTCCTGCATCCTTCTTCTCCAAAACCAGGTGATACAGAGGACTCATAGTTTCATCATGTGACAGCGCTCTGCGGTTCTTTCAGGTGTATCCCGAAATTCTGCCTCCATTTTCTGTTGGGAACACACATTCCTCCATCAGCAGAGAAAAGCCACAGCCACTGCTCCTACCTTTCTAATTTAAACCTTCCCTTCAAATTTAAAAATGCAGCAGTAATGAACAATTTCCCTTGAAATTGGAGAGTTTTGACTAAATAACGCATTCATAGTCAGATCGCAGGCTGGATCAGCAGTCAGCAGTGGTTTTACCTCGTCTTAGAGCAGAGATACCAGGCTGAATCGGAGCAGCGTTGTGCCGAGGTCCTCCACCCTCCACAGGTGGATTGAAGAACAACGTACCCTTAAGGAACAGCTTGAAGTGGTGTTTCACTGAAACCACTTGATGAGTTTGCTGCATCCACCACAGAAATCCTAGAAAATCACATGCAAATATGCTGGAAATGTTCTAAAGGCACACAGGAAGGACACCTCATCCAAATATCCGATAATGAGGGTGAAAACTCAATGTCCTTCCATGACTCAGCATCGACTGTGCTCAGGGACATGGTGGGAAAGCATGGAAGCCTGATGATGGGGTAGGCTGCCAGACGAAATCAAAACAAATTGTGATTTTGGCTAGGTCTGGCTTAAAAAAAAAAAAAAAAATTAAAATCCCAAATCCCCCAAACAACAGCCTACCAAAGAAAACAACCATAAAAAAACTCCCCTGCTGTCAGGACCTTGATGTTTCTTTCTTTGGAATAGCACTTTTGGGACCAATTTGATTAAAAGTATAAAGGAGGCTTGTGCTATCCTAATTTTGTGGAGTGAGCCAGATTTGGGTGCATTTTTTGCTTACTTTCTCTGGAAGTCAGATGTTATTCGCCCACAGCCCAGCTCTTAAAAGGCTGAGGAGTGATATAGGATCATTCCCAAATCCTGTCAGGCTGTCTTCAGGGATGGTGTTGGTTTAACAGAACCTGGGGCAGGTGGCAGCCTAAGCTCGTGATTTGCAGGAACACAGAAACCAATACTTACAGGAAGGGTTTGGGTTTTTTTTTCACAGATGAGTAACTTTTCTCTTAATTTTCCTTTCCCGGAGCACTGGAGGATGCAGGGGACAGGAGCAATCAGGAGGGGATGCAGAGAGGATCCAGACCTGAGGGATGATGCTGTGACCCGTACCCCACCTGGGGGTCTCGCAGTGGGATGAGGACGCTGGAGCAACCCAGCCACTCTATATTTTGGGTTCTTTTCCCCATTTATGGCCTTATTTGGCTTGAATTGTCTTAATATTCCACAACCTGACAGCCGGCCTGTCCTTCAGGGCCTCTATGACCAGCACAGGGGCTGAAGGTGGGCTCCGGGGAGGTCCCACTTCCCCACAGCACCGGCTTCCCCCAAATTCTGCCCGTTTGCTGCCCCGGGGCCCGACGCCAGCCGGCAGCCCAGGGCGGGCTCCT
>NW_010144295.1:0-456 GCF_000699245.1 Pterocles gutturalis
CAGAGGCTGTCTGCTGGCAGCTGCAAAAGGGACCGTGTGCTGCAAAAGGGACCGTGCTGCTGCCACCGTGTCCCCTGCCAGCGCCACGCTTGTGTGCACGCCTGGGACATACGCACACCCCCCTCTCCCCGGTGCCCTCCAGTCCCTGCCTCTGCTGCAGAAAGGCTCATTTCCGAAGGCAGCGCAACAGGTAGAGAGCTGTGCAGGGAAGGAAAGCGTTGCTCCGGGAAGCTGGAGCCCTGCGGGGTCGGTAGGAAAACGCTCCCGGCTCCGCAGGCTGCAGGCACGAGCAGCCCGGGATGATAAACGGGGGCAGGGGGAAGCTGCTTCAAACCATCCCTCTTCTGACAAACTGCAAGGAAATAATTAGTCCCACGCACCCTTGGATGTGACATTTAGCGTAAAGTCTGCTGCTAAGTAAGAGCTCGGCAAAACCAGTAACCCTGCAAGAACAAA
>NW_010144296.1:0-6532 GCF_000699245.1 Pterocles gutturalis
CCCCTTTTCCAGTCTGTGGGAACTTCACTAGTGTGTCATGAATTCTCAAATCTTCATCTGCCAGTTCCCTCAGGACCCGCGGATGTATCTCATCAGGTCCCATGGACTTGTGCACCTTCAGGTTATTTAGATGGTCTCGAAAATATACTCAAATATTACAACTTTTAAGGCAAAGGTCTAGAATTTTTAATAATATCTAATAATATATTTCCCCAAGCTTGATTCCTGTTTCCACAAATTCCTAGTTCAGACTCTTGAGAAAGGCAGTGTTTAACTCAATAGGAAAAGCTTAATGTTGTTTCTGGCTTGCTGCCCTACTTCTACCCTAAGTTAAGGTCTTGCTTAAAGGATCATGAATCTTATGCATTGGAACGTGACATACCTTTTTTCAGGAAGACTGGCATTTGTGAATTTTCAAGAAACTGCTTGACAAGGCAGCTGTCTAAGAGCTGTGAGAAAAAAAGAAAGGATTAGAGATGAGGGATGTTTTCCCCTGCCCCCTTCTGCCCCTGCCAGCTCCTCACTACACTGGTAAACATTTTGTGATTAAACTCTGCTGCTTAGACACCATTTTGACAGGATACTCAACCTTCTGAAGTTCTAACATTTTTGTTAGAGAAAGATGGAATGCCCTATTTGGGTTGGTATCCCCCCACCTGTGCAGACAAACCTGTGTCCTCTGCTGAGAGTGCTACAGGAGATGGAACTATGGATGTCACTTAAAATTGTCTTACAGAGAATCCATTATTAAGTTTTTAAATGTACATGACTTTCATGATACCTACTTTACACAGAAAATGGGATTTCTGATAGTAGAAAAGCACAAACACTAGCCTTTCTGACTTTTAATCAGACAGTGTCTACAACAGCAGAGGTACTATTTGAAAAACAAATGGCTTAGGACATATGGCATTAAGTGACTTTTGGGAAACCTATAGAGCAAGGCATATGGCATATGATACCCTTGAAGGAAGAAATGTCTCCTCGTATCCTATGAAATGATATGACAAACTGATCTCTGAACATATTTCTTATCAGAAACTTGAAAAATTATACTGCTTACCTAGTATAAATTTAAGGTTTTTCATTATTGTTTTTCTACCCAACTGAGATTGCTAACTATGTCTAGCTGGCAAACTGAGATTTTTTTTTTTTTTTTTGAGTGAGCCTAATATATGGACATGAATATGAGCAGCCTCCTTGTCACTCCCAGCTATTATCTTCTTTTGTATTCCTGTCAGGTGAGGCTATTAGAGTATCTCACACACCTTAAGTAAACCTCATAGAGGTGTTACATGTAACAAGGTACACGTAAACTGTATGTGCCCAAGGTGGATGTTGTTGTGGTTTGACCCTGACTAGCAGCAAAACACCATACAGCTGCTCGCTCACCTTCCCACCTCCCAGGGTTGGGTGAGAGAATTAAAGGGGTAAAGTGAAGAGACTCACAGGCTGAGCTAAAAAAAAAAAAAAAAACCAAAAAAAACTAAACTACAACAAAACTGAAAATAACAATGATAATAATAGTGATACCAGAAATATATACAAACATACAAATATACAAATGAGTGATACACAGTGCAGCTGCTCACCACCCAATGACCAGGGTCAGCCCATTCCCAGCTAATGATTCTGGAGCAGAGAGAGTCCCAAAACTGCAATCCTGGAAAAGAGATAAGATCTCAAGTGCCTGAGAGACCAAGACCTAACCAAGAGAGCGAGATGACCCTGAGGGAAGTGAGACACTGAGAGAGAGATGACCTAGAGGGAAAAAGACTCAGAGAGAGCTAACTTCTGAACAGGTCCTCATCTGACATGCATGATATGGAATATACCATTGACCAAGCTGGATCTCAATCCTAAACATAAAATCAAATCCTAGGCTAGTAACTGGGCTGTGCTCCCTCCGAGCTTCTCCTGCACCTGCAGACACTGGCACAGCATTAGAGGCTGAAAAGTCCTTGACTGTCCTGGCAGCAACTGTAAAAGTCAGTACATTATCCGCCTTCTTCTCAGCACAAATCTGAAACACAGCCTCACACTAGCTACTGTGAAGAAAGTTAGCTCTGTCCCAGCTGAAACCAGGACAGATGTTTTATGAAAAGTATGTACAAGAATATTTCTGGTTTTGCATAAATGCAGAAATGCCATCAGTATCAAAACAGTGACTAAATTAATTTAAAAAAGAAAACTCTATCTCCTAGTCTTATGTTTAAATATTGTGCTAACAGCATTTTCTGCCTTTTTTTTTCTTATTTTCTGTGCTAATGTTATCTAAAATAGAGGCCATTCTTATGCATAGATTTCTGAACTGAAACCTCTCCATATGATACAACACCATGAATCAAGATTATAATTTTAGCACTAGTGAACTAGGAGTATGCAGACTATTTTGCCATGAAGATTTTATGGTACCTGGTCTTGCTGCAAATTCCATATTAATTCAGTTAAAAAAGTTGTAAATAAATCTTTTTTCATAATCTTCCATTATTTTTTTTCTCTCAAATAGTCAGATTTTCCAAGATAAGGACATTAATTTGATGTGTAGTCATAAAATAAAAACTTTATTTAATGACAGTTTCAAGCTGCATAATAAGGTTGTTAATTTTATGGTGGAATATCCATTTTTCATTTGCAGCAGAGCTCAAATAAAAATTGAACCCTATTTTACCTAAAATCAAACTAAATTAGGGATATAGTATTGGTTTCCTCAAGTTTAAAGATGTTTCTTGATGGATTATGGGTGCATATTCAATCTCCTGCGTATACCTAAAAGTTTCCAGAAATAAGGTTGTTTATTTCCTTAATTTGCATTGGAATAATTTTGTAATCTCAGAATGGGTCTGGAAGTATTTTGTAGTCCAAAAGGACTATTTACCTGGCCAGAACAGCCAACTTGGAGATAAACACATAAAAATTCTGTCTCAGTTTTGTGATCAAAACCAATCCTGATTTAACTCTTTGTGGAATTACAGCTGAGAAGAATTGGGGTTTTTTTTTGGAAGAGTTTGGACAGCACTCAGTTCAACATCTTGAATAGCAGTTCCTTCCTTGATACAACTTTGCCCACCAGTAGCTCCAGAAAGCTGTCATACCTCAGTGCCTGCAGAGTAGAGTTTTCTGCAGCCTACTGGACTTTGCAATGTCTGAAGCTGGACATGGGAAACCTGATAGCACATGAACTAATAATTATTTGGAAATTTCACTTGTCTTCGTGGTGAATTTGTTTTTTATAATCAAGGTTGTCTAAAATTAGTCATACAATCTAACCACTTGTTTAAACTTTTCTTTTAGTCAGTATATAAAAAGGGAAACCTCCAGAACCCAAAGCATCTCAACTTAAGATTTTTTTCTAAGGTAGATGCAGCAGTCAAAAAAATAATTGAAAAATTGGACAAGACACAACTACTGGATAGATAAAACTATGTCAGATGAATCTCTTAAAGCATAATCTACTTATCATCAAAGAAAGACTTTCAAAAGCTGTCTTCCTTTTATCTTCAGGGCTGGTAGAACAGATCTGATCCATGCCTACAGAGCCAGCAAGAGCCGTATATATACTTTTAATAGACTCTTGGTTTAGGGTTATGCCATGGTGCTTGTAAGCTGATGAGAAAATGCTGTACACCCTCAGACTCTATGGATGCTAATGAGGGCTGAGGTTCATCATTATCTTTCGAGTCAGAGATGCATAGACGGAAGAGGATGAAAGTAGCTTTTCTTCTCAAAGACCTTCCTAGTTGATTACGCTGTGTGTTTCCATGCACCTCTCCACGTGTCTAGGAGTTGTGTCTTCAATTTTAATAGAAATGAGATTTCACTGTAGGCACCTAACTGACCACATTCATGTGTATATGATCTAGGAAATAATAGGAATAATTGATCAGATTGTTTTGATCCTATTTGGGATATTTAATGATGACTTCAAGCTGTAGAACATGTACAGGTATTCTTGTGATGAACATCTTATAAATGGGTTTAATAAAAATTAAAATGAAGCAATCATAAATTCAAATTTATTTTAATTAAATTAATATAATTTTCAATTATTCATTAAATGTCACTAAAAAAATAAACTATACTCTGCAAACTCCAATTGTATCTTGTTACACTGATGATTTTATAATTACAATGAAAATTATTCTAACAGGAAGGAAATTGTTTGCAGAAAGGTGTTAAAATTGATTTTTCTTAGAGAAGCACATGAAATACATTTTAATAAAGCAGTCAAAGTGGGATTGGACACAAGATCTGTAACAGGCAACTTTAAAGATTAGCTCCCATCCTCCAAAAATAAACCCTTCTGTTGATTTTAATTATGAACTGACATCATTATAAAGAAATGACCTTACACGCTCTTGATTCATATCACGCACAATTTATATGAAATTTCATATAACTATGAATGCATTGCAAATAATTACCTTGTTCATCTGCTCAGAGGTTAAACAGACTTTTTTATACCTCATAAAGAAAAATAAACGCCATCATGTAGACCTAAGTTTTTATAGAAGAAATTATGTTCCTCTTTCTCTTTCCAATTCTCCCTACAAGCTCATGCCTTTTTAGTGGAAATTACTTGCAGATCTTATGTGGAGAAGCAATTTATATAAATAAATTTGTATATTAAACTGATTCTTTTTGCTTTCTGTTGCAAATCTACCTACCAGCATACCTACCCACTCACATCCATCACTGATTGCACTCTAGTCCATGTACACCCATAGCTAGCGCTCCTGACCGTTGGTCGCAGCTGAAAGAGCTGCACCACCAAAAGCTGGGTGCACACACAGCACCCAGAAAGATCAAGGAGCAAAAGATAGCTGCATCTCTGAACCCTCCAGATCCTGAGTTGCTTTCTTTCAGACTGTTCTCAAGATGACCTGGCAGGAGACTAAACTGTGGTCCTGGACAGCCACAGCAGAGGACAATTTCACAGCAGTGCTGGCAATGTGCTGTCTCTGCCCTGCCCCACAGCGTTGGGTTTAGGGGGAAACACTGGAAGAGAAGGTGCTTTTTCTCCCTCTCTTCCTGAAACCTCCCTCTGTGGACACACCTCCACCACAGTGAGCTACAGAGCTTCACTGAGTTGCTCTGACGGGAAGGAGAAGCCTGGGCAGCTTGTTTGTTCTGCTGAGAGAGTTGGTTCACACTCTGCTTATTTATATTTTTTCATGATGCACCCAGCATTACATAAACAGTGTATGCTAACTTCCTAATCATATAACATTGAATATTAATTGATACAGTAAATTATTTATAGTGCCTTCAATGTGCCTGGCCTTAGCAAAGACGACAGCTACTAATACACATAGGACCGCTGTATCTGCAGCCCCGTATGTCAAATTACAGTAACGTCTTACTTAAAAAATTGATTTCTGTGTGTAATATGGTGAATGGGCTGTAAGGCAGAGAAGACAGAGACCTTTTAAGTTAACAGACTTGGAAACAGCAAGGCAACTCATGCAGTTTGACACAAGTGAAAAGCATAATCTTTATTACATTTTTCAATAAGGCTTTCAAATATGCATACTCAATAAAACCAAATAATCACTTAACATTAAATTATTTGTAACTGTTTTGAAATAATGAGCCCCTAATTGGTTTATGCTTATTTGCCCTCTGTCTTTCTCTGCAGTCATTCTACAGTAACTCACTTAAAATCCAAAAATCCTCTCGACTCTTAGTGTGAATTTCATTGTTTTTAAAATACATTTATAGCTGTTACAACTGGCGTTTCGTGCAAATTATATTTATTATTTTCTTAATTGAGCTTTAGCAGAGAAATAGCTTTCACCACCTGATAAAATGTTTGGCATTTTGGAAGGTAAGAGCAATGTTCTGTCATAAATAACATCTTTAGGTCAGGACAATACTATTCAAATCAAGTCAATGCAAAGGGGTTGGACAAAAAAAAAAAAAATCACCTCAATTCAAGGGCAAACTGAAAAACAGTTGACTGGAAAAATCTTTCCACAGCTTGTGTTAACAATAGGGTCTTCTGGGGAAGATTTGTCTGTGCTGGTGGGGATCAAATCACCTGTCAGGTTTCTGAAGCGACACATCAATCTGATTTGACATATTGTTGATTGCTCCATTAAATCACCACTGTGGTCCTGATTTGCCTCATCAGGTCAGATGAAATTTTTTTTGAGGAGACTTGAGATGGTAAACTGTTTTTCAAATTTCCTGATTGAAGACTTTTCAAATAAATCTGGTTTTCATTGGACTAGTCTAAGGGATAATAAAGCTCTTAATAAGAAGGTATTTTAGAACATACACTTTTGTCCTGTTAAGTGTATGGAACCAGCACATGCACTTGTTTTTTCTCTTTTTCCTTTTTCTTTTTCTTTTTCTTTTTCTTTTTCTTTTTCTTTTTCTTTTTCTTTTTCTTTTTCTTTTTCTTTTTCTTTTTCTTTTTCTTTTTCTTTTTCTTTTTCTTTTTCTTTTTCTTTTTCTTTTTCTTTTTCTTTTTCTTTTTCTTTTTCTTTTTCTTTTTCTTTTTCTTTTTCTTTTTCTTTTTCTTTTTCTT
>NW_010144296.1:6602-21997 GCF_000699245.1 Pterocles gutturalis
CTCTTTCTTTCTTTCTCTTTCTTTTTTTCTTTCCCTTTCCCTTTTTCTCTTTTCTGTTTTTTTTTTTTTCCTGTTTCTATATTCTGTTTCTCTTCCTTTGCTTTCGCCTTCCCTGTCCCCTTCCCTTCTCTCTCTCACCTCTCATTTTTCTCTTTTTTCTCCATTAAAATCTACACAGAGTATTTTAAAAATCAAAAAAAACCTAAAGTTCTCTACTAACATTTAGGTCAAAGAAAAAGAAGGAAAAAAGTGAAACCACTCTGGAGAGCAATAAAGTTTTTAGAATTCAGCGGTCTCCTCTGACAAAGTAACTGTGAGACATATATCATATGACTTCATTATGTTCCTGGATTTTCTATTAATATTTTGTATGTGCACCCAGAGCTTTGGATGTATGAATATTTCAACAATCTAAATAAATGAATACCTTAAATTATCACTACTTCAAATATTTCTCCCTTGGTTTTGCATGTAGAGATATGATAGTCTCAAATCCATATTTGAACAGGTTATACTCGTACTTGGTGTCACACTGGGAGGATGACTTACAGTAGGCATGACTTCAGCATCCCTTCGATGTAAATTTGAGAGCAAAGCTATGACCTAGCAACTTCCTGAATTGAAGTTCTCTGGAAATAGACCTGCTGGTGGCATTTCAGCATGGCTGCTTCCCTCTTGAGTCAGCATAAATAAGCCTGCAAAGCAGCCTGCCAGTCAGCCGTTTCTCTGCTTTGTTGTTGCCCAAGAAGCTAAGGACTGGCACTTGGGGTTTTTTACCTGTATAGCTCTCTCCTACTACAAAGTGACATCACATGTCTATTCCCCAGAAATTATGTGCACGGGGAGGACGTGGGTACTATGTGTAGACTGCTCTGAATAAGGAAGATCTGTTCAACTTTCTCCCTAGTATCCTTCCACCTGCCTGTTGCAGCAGGGGCCCTGCAACAGCCTATCTGGGTATAGTTCTTGTGCGCTGTCCAAAGCCAGGACAGCTTAATGATATATTAATTCTCAATGGGCCTGAGCCCAGCCTGATTGGTTTCCTCTCTAAATAATCTGTGTACTGCTCTTGGTGGGACTGGCCTTGAAGTCAACTTATTTCTGCAGCATAGATACAGTCCATCAAGCCTCAAATGTACAGTCTGCAAGGCAAAGCAAGTCAGAGGGTCCCTGAGACATCCATTGTGTACCTGGGTGTGAGAAATGAATGAGCCAAATCTGGGGTGTAATTAAGAATAATAATTAGGAAGGCTGTATACACAGAAGTTAAAGACAGGTCTCTTAACTGAATGACTAATGCATGTAGAAACAAGAGCTGCTTTTCCCCCAGGAGGCTTTCATTTCAACAAATACATCACTTCACATGCAGGTAAGCATCACTGCAACTTGGTCTAGTAGAACAGATTTCTGTTGTGATAATGGTTATGGGCCGCTGTGACAGGCTTATGGAATGAAATAGTTGAAAATGATGCAGATTTTTACCGACAATGGCACAACAGCTGCCATCTGACTGCTTTTGACTGAGACTCTGTTTCAGCACATTCTTACCAACTTTAGTTGTCCATATTTGTGGAAGACTGCTCTGCTTGTGGAGTCCTACAAATACTTATTTCAGTTGTGGATCCCCACACCTGGACCACTTTGGTTACAGACTCTTAATTTTTGCTTCACCAGAAGCTAAGTAGATTGACCAGTCGTTAAATCCATGTCTGGTGTAATGAAATTATTGGAAAGTCAGAACTGATACTTTTATTCTCAGCTTGAAAAATCAGAGAAAACACAGAAGAGCCATCACGTCTTAAAGATAGATCTCAGTGAGGGAAGAAAAAAATGCATATACTTGTATCTGCTAAAAATCAGTGAAAGTGTAGTATTGGACCCATGTATAAAAGTGCAAAATCCAGAGAATGCCAATAAATGCCTGACAGCTTTTGTGTCAAACTTAATATAATTTTTAACAGTATCAACTTGGTTTCCTGCATGCCTTACACATGTGCTTACAAGAAACCGGCTGTTTACAAAATTGACTGAGCACTATTGAAGTCTAAATTCTGGATTTTAAATGGAATAGCCTTGAGGCTTAATTCAAAATAATGCATCTGACAGTCCCCAAAAGACCAAACTCTGGTCTTTGCTTCATCAAAGAGCTAGCCTGAGGTGAGGAAACAAAGAGAGAGTTACATATGGTGTTATGTCGGCATTTTTGCTTGCTTACGCAGGGCAATGGTTCCCTGTTCTTGGTGCAGTTTTCTTGTCATGAGCTGCATCACTGTACACATTAGGGAAAAAAACACATTTGGAACCCTAAGGGTACAGAATATCTACCCATTACCTTTTCCTGTTTTTGTTCAAAACATCATAAGAGTGAGCATGTTCAGGAATCTGGTTTGAATAAACAAATCCCTGAACATTAAAAGGAGCATGTAAAAGCGGTGTTATTGAAAAAACAGTTAAGGACTTGCAGCAGAGATTTAGATTAAGTTAGTTATAGAGCTATTGGTAGGAATTTCAGATACTTCTGATATAAGCCACTGAGGGATGGGCGTGTGGTGCTACATTATCCTTGTAACATATGGATTCTTGAAACTATTCAAAGGATGTGTAGGTTTGTGCACTTTCACTGCTTTTATCTTTAGCTCTCACAGTTATATGGTGTCTTTGTATTTTAAATAATCTAATTTTCACTTGGCAATTGTTTAGTATTCACTTTGATGTCGACACTTTTGCTATGTCGTTTGAATTATACATGCTTCAAGGAATTAAGCCATCACTTTGGTATTCTGAATGTTTAAACAACATGTGAAATAACTGTGAAGAAACTATCTGTGTTTCAGTCTGACTTTTCATCTGTAGCTGCCAGTGTATATCAGGCCCACAAAGAGCACAAAATGTGTTCAAGTACAAATGTACGAATATATTCTGCTTGGAACATAATTGAAAGGAAAAGAAAGAAAATAAACCAGTGCCTTAAGTATGAGCTATGACAAAAGTGCAAATTGAGAGAAGCATTTTAACACTTTAAATTGGAATTTCCCATTATGGTACATAGGAGTTTTACACCTTTCATCTTCTGAAGGACAGCACTTATTACTTTTTTTTTCAGCCTTCATCACTTAGACACACAATATATTAAATACACTGCATTAATACATATCATACCCTGTATTCTACCTCCTGTTAAAGAGCCATAATAAACTGGAAGCCTCAAATCGTGATACTATGTTGTTTAAGAAACTTATGTAGATTAGACTGATTCGGCTGGTATGTCACACAGACAAATTCTTCTTTCCTTTACCTTTGTGTTTGCATACTCCGTTATGTGCTTATACACATCTTCTCCTAGCCATTCCCTTTTCCCAGTCTTGTCTACCTCCCACCTCCATCAACTCTCAGCTCAGCTTTCTGTTCCGTAGGAGTCCCAGTTCAGTCTCCCTATCTCTGTCCCTGTCCCTCTCCCTGTCCTCCCTCACACACACATCAGTCCCTCTAGTGATCATCACAAGACTCATGTGAATTTATGAGACTTCATTCAAATTTGGTGGAACCTGGCTAGGAGACTCAATTTAGCAGAAGACAAATGGGTGGGGAGATGTGGAAAGTGAGACAAGCGGACAGCATAATTACAGAAGCCATCTTTGGGAAATGAGACTAAAAGGCTCTTCTACTGTTAAAGTCCATAGCAAGAAGAGTTTTAAGGATGTATAGATGTTATCTCAGTGTAGCTGATTTCCTATTACCTTTAGTGAAAGATTTGCAGTACAAGAAATAAAACACAAAAAGAAAGAATATTGATAAGACACAAATACTATTTTACAGAGATTGCTGACAGCAGGTGCACCACTTCTCCAGCATCAGCTGGTACAATCGGAGCTATGCCTCAGGATGCCTACTTATTTATTTATTAAATCTTAGCAGTTTATCTATCAGAACTGACTTGCTATTGTGTGAACAAAATAAACAGCAAAGATACTTCATGGCATTTCTGTTTATTCCTCAGTTCCAAGAAATGAAAGATGACTTTGAGGAAAATGAAAGTTTCTTTTGTTAAATATGTCGTATATATGTTACATAAAGTGGAAACTTCTATATCAGACAGATGGAAATTCCACATTTTCATTTAACAAGGAAACTGGAACTTGTAATATTGGAAAGTTTTTTAGAAGGGGAAGATTTCGTGGCTTTCACTACAGATGGTCACAGTCTAGAATCCTCTCAGTCCTGGAAGACCCCACCTGCCAAAATCCAATCTCTCTTACCAAGAGTGCTCTGTCCGCAGGACTTGGAGATCAGCCTTGCCACAGAACAACATAGCTGTTGTCACCAACACACCAAGAAACTTTTGATCCTTAACATAGCAGTGGTATGGATTACTTGCTGTTCTAAAGTAAATGATGACCTAGATTATGGACATGATGTGCTCTTAGGAACTCAAGATATGGACGTGATAGACAGCCATATTTCTAAACATGCTGTAATCTACACATTTCTACAAATCTACCATAGTAATACTGTTCTGTCTAATTGGATTAGAGCCCTGACAGACAGTGTCAAGAAGGATCATCAATTTTTCCCTTTCTAACAGTGTGCCATGTGGGACATTGCAGGACACCATGTCTCCAGAGTAGGTTAACAGGTGGTGATTAATCCTACCCTGTTCAGCTTTGTCCTAGAAAACATGCTTGCTCCACTCACTTGCCTATAGCTGAGTATTGCATACTTTCTTTCTTGTTTTCTCCAGCAAACCTCAGCAGTGCACTCTCAGCAAGTTTGCAGATGACACCAAAGTGGGAGGAGTGACTGATATGCCAGAAGGTCAAGCTACCATCCAGAGGGACCTTGAAAAGCTGGAGAAATAGTCCAACAGGAATCTCATGATGTTCAAAAAGGGGAAGGGCAAAGTCCTGCACCTCAGGAGGAACAACTCCACGTATTGATATTTGCTGAGGGCCACTCAGCTGCAAAGCAGCTTGGCAGTAAAGAACCTGGGGGTCCTGGTGGACACCAGGTTGGACATAAGTCAGCAATGTCCCCTTGCAGCAAAGAAAGCAAATGGTATCCTAAGCTGCATTAAGCAAGGTATTGCCAGCTGGTCAAGGGAGGTGATGCTTCCCCTCAACTCAGCCTTGATGAGGACACATCTGGAGTATGGCATCCAGTTGCAGGCTCCCCAGTCCCAGAGTGATATGGACATACTGGAAGCAGTTCACCGAAGGGCCACAAGGATGATTAAGGGACCGGAGCACCTCATATATTTTCACTATTTCTTTTCTTTTCTTTTCTTTTTTTTTTAAATGTCTATTCTTTGTTTTTCTCACTGACCTCTGGCACTGCCCCACAAATAAAAGCTGTTTATACTGCTTTTCCCATGGAATTTAACCTTTGCATCTTCTTTTCCCTATCAGGTTCCCCTATTCTGTTCCCGTCACTTTTTTCGCTTTTACATCTAGTAGAATTCAATTCTTAACTCAACAGACAGAGATAACTTGGTGGATGTAGACAAGCTATTATTAATAAATAAATCTAAAATATTCTGAAATTTAAGCTTAATTTAAAGAATATCATCGTTTCAGTAGTGTGTAGTATACTGAGAAAACTATGAAGTTCTGAAAATAAACTATGAAAGCTAACAGATATTATCTGTGAAAGAGATATCTAAATGACTGACAGGCTGAGAGCATCAAGTTTCTCGTGGCTCATAAATAAATGATAGACACAGGCATTGTATCAGCTATTATTAATGTAAGAATTACTTTTTCAGAGAAAGTTAAATATCTTCTACTTCAAATATTTATTAGAATAATGTAGGAAAATATGCAGCTACTTTCATGTTATTTATGATTAATAGACCAAAACATTTTCTAATTCAAGAAAATTAAGAAGGTATTTTCTGGCCTCTGGTGATTCTCATCCTATCAACTTCTTGCACAGTCCCATTAAAACCTTTACATCCTCCTTTGTACTCTGAAGGCCTTTTCAAGCATCACAACTCATCCTCTGTGCCACAGTCATTAGAGTCCAGTATTCAACTGGACCATCACTGTCCCATCTAGAAGAGAATTTGTTCAACTGATTTAGAGGCTCAAGGTTTTAACACATTAAATGAAGCTTTGCTTTCATCAAAATAGCTGAGAAAAAAACCATTAAAACTATATGTGTGCAATCTAAGTTTGATGAAGGATTGCTAACAGTCAACCAGTCCTTGAATTCTACACCTACATATATAGAAAACTTCCACATTATCTCTGCACGTATGCCAAAAGATCAGTGCTGGAATCTGATGGTTTCATTGGTGAAGCTTCATAAAAGTTGTTAGAGAATTCAAAAGCTATCTCATTTATCTGTGTTATACCGATGCTGCCACTGTACAAGAACCATTTGTAACTAACTCCTTAATAATACATTTTATTAATATAGCACCAAACAAGAGACTGTAATTTTTGACAGTGTGCTTCATAGATTCATTCTGCATCATTTGTATTGTACATAGTCCTTGAAACCTCCCAGGTAAACTCTGACCATATTTCAACATTGGACTGTAAATCTCAGACACTGAGCTAGTTCGAAATCTAAGTCAAATATTTCTATAGTAAGCTGACTAGCTTTTGCCAAAATTATTTAACGTGAATTCATTAAAAAATCTGTGTGCTTGACCCGTATTGCCTCTTAAACTTTTTCCTGCTCCTTTCCCATGAAATAAAGTAGGCAGCAACAGGACCTCAGCTCTGGTAATTACAAAGTTGAGTGGAAAACGGCAA
The DNA here is from genome assembly GCF_000699245.1 of Pterocles gutturalis. Lineage (NCBI taxonomy): Eukaryota > Metazoa > Chordata > Aves > Pterocliformes > Pteroclidae > Pterocles > Pterocles gutturalis. The sequence continues at coordinate 13,358 of NW_010144296.1, forward strand.
TGTTTCAAACCTTATTTCCATCCATACCTACACCAAATACCATTCTGTCACTGGTAAATATTTCCAGGTGTAGGTTTTCCAGAATTGGAGATAGAATTTAGCATCATAAATAAATAAGAATTAATGAAAGGACAACTTCATAACCCTCCATATGGGCTCCAGAAAATTATATACAAGGTACCGGGGAAAGATCTCCTTTCTTAACCTGTGATATTATCCACTCATAAAAGTAACTGATGCATATAATGCTTATGTTGATATCTACCACACACATTTTTATGATTTCTAGTTACTCTTCTTTTTTCTTGAAGAGACATTCATTTGAAAAAGATCCTCAGTCACCTAAGCAATTTTAATAACAAAAATCAAACAGCATATTGGTTTTCTTACACTGAAACAATGGATGTTATATTGCTATCAGTAAAATTACCTGGGCAGAGGTACTGAACACTGTCTCTAAATTATGTCAGTTCCATGGGACTGATGATGTATTCAGAAGACTGACTGATGTGCATGTCTCTTTGGGATGCAACAGAGTTAATATTTTTCCTGACAATGGAAAGCTTGTAACTATATTAAAAAAAAATCTTACACAAAAAGGGCACCATTCCCAAGAGAACTTTTATGAATTTGTGCAAGCATGAGAGATTTAATGGATGTCTTTTAGAAATTGTAAGAATTTACGTGTTCTCCATCCCCTCCTAAAAGTGCGACAAATTGTATCAATTAGTATTGTTGTCAGCTGTTCTGGCAAAAAGAGATTAAATTGATTCTAGCAAGCTCCTGCCGTACAAAGACCATATGTTCCATCTTGCCCTGCAAGCAAACTGTTAGGCAGGAATTTGGAAGCAATCTTTGCAGCATGAATTCATCCTGTTGAATCTAAAAAAATTTATGGCTGGCAACTAATGCCAAAGGGAATCTGCATATTCAGAGAACGGCTGGATCATCATCCCCCAAAGCTATCCCAGAACTTACAATTTCATTCTTTCTTGCCAAATCAGTGAACATAGATGAATTAGAAAGCCACCTAAGTGCACAGGCATGTACAAGCTGCAAACCTTTATCAATTACTGAAAGCTGAATGGATTAAAAAATTACCCCAGTTAAAATTTGGAGAAAATAAACCAAATATTATTATATATGTCTATATACTATATAATCATATGTAAAATTATGAAGCTGCATATATTAACCTGAATTCTTTTATATATTACAGTATAAACTATAAGGTATGTATCCAGCTACCTAATTTTATGTATTTGTGCTGTTAATGGCACTCTTAAGGTGTAACTCTTCTGACCTAAAACAGATCTTCTGACCTATCCATCTTAGTATCTCTAAAGCGCTTGTACAAAGTACAAACAATGTACATATTTGAAGTTAAATGAGATTAACCCACCCTTGTTCTTTTACAAATGCCTTGTATTTTATCTAGCATTATTTCAGCAAGGATAAATAGTTGGGCTTTTTAATAATTTATACAACTAGGATTTTGATCTCTTACCCATATCAAGGCTGCATGCACTCCAGCTTGGATCACTCTCCTACATAAATATGACAAAGTCCTCAGCAGGTTTTTCTTTTCTTCTATACAACTGCTGCTGGTGCTTTCCTCTCCCTTAATGTAGGCAGGTCAACCCTTTTGAACCCTGTCATCTGAACCCATTTCCTTTATCTCTGTCCATGACAGGGGGTTTGGACTACATGACCTTTAAAGGTCCCTTCCAATGCAAACCATTCTGTGATTTTATGATTCTATGATTCTATGATCTGGCAGAAGTGATTATTGTCTGTTTAGTCTTTTCCACATGAACTACACCATTTATGTCGAGCCGTCCAGGAAAGGGACGCTGAAGAGTCTGTCCATGTATATAAAGCTTCTCATTTTTTCACACTTATTTTTCTTCCGATAAAAAAAAATACAAGAAGAGTACGCATGCAGGTGAATATTTTTTGGCAGCACAACACAGTATTTTGGGACACTGAATTATGCCATCTCTGTTTTAACGGAGCTCCTGCTCTGTCCACATTCTATGAGTCACAGCCTCACTGAAGACCCATGGGGCTCCAGTGGGATCTCCATTACTTTGTGGTATTCCAGAGACTGCTGGAAGAGACTGCTACACCCAAGACATCTGCATTACTAACTGTCAACTGAACTTAAACATATAGCTTAAATAAATTTCTATCCAGAAACTCTTCTATAATATTCTGGAAAATCTTAGTAAGAAACTAGATATTATTTTTTCAACTCAATACAGTTTTTGAATTCTCTCATGGTAGCTCACTACTTTTAAACCACCCTTACCTGCAATCACATTGAGGAAAAAGTTAATATGTTTATTTGTGAAGTCTCAAATAGTCAGCAGAGCTTGTAGTTTTATTAAGACAGATATATATGTATGAAAAGAAAGCTTTATTTATGTAACATTAACCTCATCGATCAAGGTTCATTTAACCTGATTTATCCAGGTAATAAAATGATGTTTGTCAACATTCCTGGGAACTCACACCATGCTTTAACTGTTCACAGAAGGAAGTCTGATTTTGGATATGCTTTCTTTCATGAGTATTCATATGTATTTAAAATCTTTCACCTCTGCTAGACATTTAGAATTCATTTAAAAAAACCAAGAATGTGCATGGATCTTCTTTCAAACTATTTGCTACTGCATACTTTGAAAATGTTGCATCTTCAGACCAATGTAAGCCTTAACCAAACATTTTTACCTCTTCAGACAGAGTTGCTTAACTTCAGACATCTGTACTAGGCATATCTGCCTCTGATCAAACCACAGCTCCCTTCAGATTCAGAAAAGAAGAAGCAGGGTCTATTTTAAACATGTTTTAGAACGAGATTAATTTAATATCCAGTCCTACGGATACTGTAAGGTATTACCAACATTTGAGTGACACTGAGTATCAAATTTGACTGATAATGGGCTTGTTGGGATAATATCTTTGAGAGATAGTGGGACTGTGAAGAAAGCATGAGACTCAAGTAAGTCTGCCTCTTTAACATTCACCTTGGTGGTTTAAGGAAGCCACAATTCCTTCACACAGTAGTCTCTGCTGCCTCCTTTCATCTGCAAAGCTGCTTGCTTCAAAACAATTTAGACATCTTGTTGTTTTTGATCTGTCTGCTTCCACTTTTGTCTTCAGTTCTACACTATCTACCAACAAGTCACCTATCAATGTGGTAACATTCCCTCGTTCATCATGTGCAGTTTATCGCTAAACATAGCCTCCAGCTTGAGACAAATGAACTTCTTTTACTTGCTGGCTTCCATAGTACTTCAAAGGTGCAGTTAACTCTGCTATGCCATCATTATTACCAGCTCTGAAACAGTGAATTAATGTCTGCTCTGAGTGTGCAGCACGTGTCGGTTCTCGGAATACAGGTCACTGTTATGTTTGTCCCCTTCATTTCAGTGTGCTATTTTGGGAAGACTGAGCTTTCACAGCTGCAGTGCCCCTGATGAAGATGGGATCCTAGTGTCCATCCTCTTTGTTCTACCATTTCACACCAATGTCTGCATATCACAGTCACATTTAACAAGCACTCAGTTTAACACACATTTAACAAATCCTCTTCTCTTTCAATTACTTGACTTCCTTTTAGATGAAGATAGAGCCTATCTATCTCACATATTTTTGTCATATTTAGAGCTTTCCTTTGTGATTTAGATTTTTTTCTTTGTCAGCTTTTTTTGTCACTATCACTTCCAAGAGCTTGGCTATTTCCATTGTGCATACACTCTAGAATTTCCAGGGATGTTGAATATACAGCACTGGGCTCTTATCTAAGCTTTGACAACATCTGGGGCAGCAGAGTAGTCTAGCAGCATGTGCTCAAACCCTGCACAGGTGTTTGGATCTTCTGAAAATCTGAATGCTACATTTGGAAATTCTGTGAATCCTGTGTGGAAAGGTGTCCATTGCTCCCATATGCAGGAACATAAATGTCACACCTCTGGAATAATTCTCTAATGTTGTCTGTGTGGTAAACCACACATCATCATCATCATATGAGTAAGAACAAGTAGCAGCAGACACACAAGCAAAAGTGATATTGAATTGCTCAGTTTTTATTACAGTAAGAGCAAATATTAAGCTTCTGGTCAGCTAGACACATAAAGCACACCGACACAGTTTTTGCCACCTCAGATGACAGTGGTTACCCCCCTTGTTTGATAACTATCTATGCATTACAGACTATGTGAGAGCAAGATCATTCTCTTAAAAAAAAACAAAACTAAGAAAATTATTGGAGAATCATGATTTACTAACAAAACCATAAACTCCCTCACTTTTGTATAAACTCATTAGGATCATCTACACTCACATTTCGACTGTGAACCTTCCTAGCATTTTCCTCTACAGCCCAGAGACTCATAATGGCCAATCCCTATAGTGTCCACCACCCCACAACAAAAAAAGTATAAATATCCTTAACATCTTTTCATGCGAGGTCCAGCTTCTGGATCTGCTTATTTTAGCAGAGGAAGTTTCTCTCTGGCAACTATCTTTTGCAGAATGTTTTCAGAGAATGACTGACAGACCACAGAGCTTTCCACAGAAAAGAAGCAGCAAAGCTAAAGGTGAAAGGTTTCTAAAGCTATCAGTGCCTCAGCAGATCCAAGGTTTCCCAATCTCTACACATGCCAGCCAGGGCAGTATCACTAACCAGAGCTGACTGCTGACGTCCATGGTTTCGAAAACTTATGTTCTTTGAGGATAAGGACAGGGAGAGCTCCATGCCAGAGATAAAAGTATTATCTAGAGTTGTTCTCCTTAGCAGAACTGGAGTGAAGGAAACTATGGATAATTTGAGAGCACTTTCAAAAGACATTACCTTTGTTTGAGCCTACATCACTCCTTCGTCACAGCAATGGACTTTTGTTCTCCATCATCCTGAACTTGGCAAAAACCCGCAACAGCAAAAACAGCCTACTGCAGGATATGAGTTGTTAGTCCTTGAACAAAGAAAATGTATTCCCTAAGAGTGTTGCTCTTGCAGGGTTAACATATTTCCATCTTTGTTCATGTAATGTTTTGTCACAGTCTCTTTTCTTTCAGCTTTATTTCCTCCTGTCAGCCATGTAAAATGTTTTTGTTGCATGAAACCGCTTCTTTGCATTTAGCTTCCAATTTTATGTATTTGTCATCATCTTAAAGTCATAAGCATTTTTTTCATGAGTAAATGTGTGAGACTGGTGCTGTAATATGTCTTCCCATAAAATGTTTGTGGAAGTTAATCTACTAATATTACTCATCTCTTTCCAGAAAGATGGTGTGTACCTCTTCCAGGTTTGTAAAACTTCTAGAATGACCACTTTTTCTGCTTACTGTCCAAAGAGTGTTATCAGAGAGAGAAGCTTGTTTGGAAACAAGTGGGTGTAGCACTTGTTGGGCAAGTGTTATAATAACTTACAAAAGAGCCTAGGAAGAGAAGAAATTCTGTTTTACCAAATATGTTAAAGCTGCCTACTCTCTGTTGCCATCAACAGCCAGTATTTTTTAAGTTTAAGATTTTAAGTACTGTTTCCTTCAAATCAGTGTCCAAAGGGAGAACCATTTGCTGTTATAAAGTAATATTTTTATAATGGGATTAAACATTTAAATTCTTTTAAAAGATGTTCCTTTCCCTCAGTTACTTCTGTTCTCACTGAAATCATACTTAGTCGTGCTTATGAAGATGTATTAATTTATCTGATCTATTTGGAAGTATGTGATATATAATATATACACCTAAACAATCTTAATTCCGTGTGAACAGGAGTACAGAATTTACTGATTTTAGAAAAATCATAGCAGATGCAATAATGTTGGAAAAGCCTCATGATAACATAAAGAGGTGGAGGAGAGCAAAGGCTAAATTCTTAATAAAGAGAGGAGTGCAGACAGTTACATTATCAAGCTCCAAAGAGTCTCCATACTCCTGCAGAATTACAGTTTATTCTGTGTCCTGAGCAAGCATATCACTCATGCTGAGGCAACCAGGAGGGCTGAAGGAGAAAATAAAAGAAACATAAGTTTAAACTCAGATCCTTGTTGTCCTTGTTCTGACAAACTGGGACTGGAAGCCAGCATTCAGAATAGCACGGCAGTCTACTGTAAACCACGGATTCTGAAACTGTGAAAGCTAAATGTTTGTAAGATAAAGCACATAGTGATATTTCATCCACTTATAGCAGGAGAGGATGTAGCCCACTTAATCAAAATAAATGGTGAAGCTGGAAGTGACGACCAAAAAAAAAAAAAAAAGGAAAATTACAAATTTTCATAACTGAATGACCATCTGTAACACAGCAAGTATATAGGTGAGAGACATCTAATGATAAATTTAACATCCAGATAAGATATTGTCATAATTTACCATGATATATTTAAAAGAATTGGAGAATCTAAGAAAATTTGCATAGAGAGTTACAAGGCACTTGGTGACACTTTCAGGAAACATATAATTGATGATGATATGATTATTGCTTCAGCTGATGAGGCTAAGCGTGATAGTATCCTGAGAACAGTAACACTGAAAGCAAGAGATGAAAATACTAAATATTACAGAGATACAGTAGAAAGAAATAAGAGATAAAATGCATGCTGGACCTTGTGTGACTTCAGAGTGACTAAAAAAGAAAAAGCTATAGTGATATGCTGATGTATCCCAATAAGGAAAATGAGACAACTTTATGGAGAAATTATGTGTGAAACAGACGTCTCTTAATAATTTCAGAAATACTGAGGTATACTTTTCAGTCATACGGAATTCAGTTTTTGCCACTTTGAGGTCTTTTCCATAAGTCTTCGCAAAAGGAATTATGATGTTCTTCTATGGCGTTTATAGCATAGTTTGTCTTCTGAGTGATTTATAATTTCGAAGGTATCTAAATGCAGACAAACACTAATTCTCTATTCCTGTGACTAGAAAAGACTGATTCCCTGTGGTCTGTTCTTCTACTCTACCACTGCCTTACTGAACACTTTCTAAAGGTCTTGTATAAAAAAATATATCTACAGAACAGATCATCACTCATCCGACAGGCACACACAAGCTGACCTTTTGGAGTAGATCCAGGAAAATCCAGAAGGCACTTCACTGCATCTTAAAATTTGAGTCTCAGTCAGGGGAGATGAATCACCTTCAGGAAATGCCTATTTCTCTTTGCTAACTACACAAGGATCCTAGGATGATTAGCTTAGATGTCAAACATTCAGATATTTAGGGGAGATAAATCACACAGAAAGCATGTGAAGACTGAATGCCCTTTCGTTTTGGTATATATGTACAACAGGGACAAACTCAGTACAGTACAAGTTTCTCTTTTACCATAGAGAAGTTCCAAGATCTCTCAACATTGTATTGCCATTCTTTTCCTGTGTAAATTCTTACTTTTTTGTTTTCTTTCTAAGCATGCCTTTGAAATTCAGTTTAAATGATATAAATTGTCTGCATAGTGTTAATATGGTTTTCCTATTAATCTGTGACAACTCATGAAATTTAATATTTTCCCCACGCCAAACCCATGAAATTTATCAGCCTAGCCTATGCTCTGTACATTGAACTATTTATAACCTATGGTTGTTGAAAGCAAAGGAAGCTAAAATAAACAAATAAACATGCAGAACTTTTCTCCCTATGGTAGTTCTATTAATTACTTTTGTGGAATATAAGTTTTACATTATTCACAAAGCCTTCTCAAGCTGCAACCACAGCCTTCATCATGGTACTCTATGTTATTAGTATTCAACCTGGTCCTAAGCAAGCAACTAATTCTGAATGAAAATTCAATAATAAAAGGAAAAAAATCCTCTGATCATTTTAAGTAGCACATATTTAGGATGGAATTCTTCTGCAGCTTCCAGACTGTCCTCAGTTGTCATAGGAACTCAAGGCATTCCCTGTGACTAACAGTTCTTGCTGCACTTTCTTCTTTCATACTGTTAGCTATCATCTTCAAGTAATGAAAAAGACAAAATCTCCTGAATTGCATGATTGGCTTAAAGGACTTAAGAATGAAGAGTAGTAATCATTCTCTTTATTTGCTCTTTGGCACTGGATGGTACTTGTATCAGTTTCCACTCTTTCTCTCTCAAATCATAAAGTCTATATGGTCAAGGAAGTGCTTCAAGATTCGGGCTTTTTGAACAAGGGCAGCTCTTGTGGGGCTTATTGAAAAACTGGCAACACATTTTTCAGTCTCTGCTGCTGTACCTGGGATTTTGTTAGTTTGGGGGTTTTTTTGGTACAGTCACATGCTGATCAGCTTAGACCAGTATTTCAACATTTTCATTGGTCTTTTGCTTTCACATTTCTGTTAGCAGTTTCGGTCAGTCTTGTATTTATAAATTATATTCTCAACTGATGAAGCAGGGTGATTGTAAAAATTATTATTTGTAAAATGGAGGGATGCAGGAAAATTAAGTGCACATTCTTAAATTCACACCTAGGATGTAGCTGTATTAAGCTCTCTGGGGGTTCCCTTTCCTTGTCATGACCATAAAAGTCATTAATCTCATTTTGGACAGCTGACTTTGAGACATATCACTCACACTTATGACTGTCACTTTTTGTCACAATTATGCCTATGTCACATCCTCAGGATATGCAACTCCCTGAGCTGGCAGGCAGGG
>NW_010144297.1:0-516 GCF_000699245.1 Pterocles gutturalis
GTCCCGGAGGCAGCACGGAGAGCAGCAGCCAGTACCCACACCCTTGGCATGGAGGCATGGGGAGAAAAGAAATAACCCTCATCCAGCCATGAGGACAGGGCAGCTCCAGGATACACAGCAAGCTGAAAACTTAGCCAAGGCCTGTCTGAGCCTGAAGTCTCCCAGGGAAGAAGAAAAGCAGCTAATACAGCCAGTCCTGCTCTCCTGTCCCCCTGACACAGACAAATTTAATCTCTTCTTCTGTCATCCTTGGCAGGGCAAGAAGCAAACAAGCAGAATCAAACAGTAGCTTAAAATTAATTTATTTAACAAATATAGCTATAATATAAATGATAATAAAATTTCAAATATACAGTATATTACATAGTACAGAGCCCCTTCCAAAGGAGCTGGTGTAGCAATTAACACAGGTAACAGATGGTGCTGTTATACAGGGATGGGAGAGGCTGCTCTACGCTTCTGCCTCTTGACCTCACCATGCATTGAGAAACGTCCTGTTCTTCAGACCCCTTTTTG
>NW_010144297.1:627-915 GCF_000699245.1 Pterocles gutturalis
GAGCTGCGGCAATGCCTCAGGTTTCTGCCAGCCAGAGAGCAGAGCAGCTTCCAGGACTGCTAAAGAGAATGGAACAGCACTGGACCACAGGGCTAGCATTACAGAGGAAGCAGAGAGACCGAGCAGAGCTAGACAGGAGAAGTCTCTGCCCCAGGGCCCACGAGGAAGTCCACAGCAAGGAGCCAGAGGTGCAGGAAAGGAGTGTGTGCGGGGCCAGCGGGAGCAGACGGCCAGCAGGCTCGGCTCGGTGGGGCTCAGCTCTATGTGAGGTGGTACATGCTGTATCCC
>NW_010144297.1:1117-1687 GCF_000699245.1 Pterocles gutturalis
GTTCTGGAACCAGATCTTCACCTGGGTCTCAGTGAGGCTGAGCGAGCTGGAGAACTCAGCCCGCTCAGCGATGGACAGGTACTGCTTCTGTCGAAACTTCCTCTCGAGGGCCAGCAGCTGAGCTGTGGTAAAGGGCGTCCGGGGCTTCCTGTTCGTCTTGTGCTTGCGCAGGGTGCAGGCTGGGGGGCTCAGCCGCCCTGCACCGAGGAGCAGCCAGAGGAGGGGGAAGAAGAGAGAAACCTCAGTTAGCAGCACTCGAACCCCCACCCTCCAGCAGCCAGGGTGGATAGAAGGGGGAAAAGCAGGTCCTGCTCTAAGTGAAGTGGCTCAAAAACTCCGGGGCTGCCCGAAGCACACAACAAATCTATGTCTCCTTTTCCATAAAAAAAAAGCTCCCCAACTCCGTGGAAAAACTCGGCAAAGGGCAGGAGTCAGACACCCACACACCCTCCACCTCCTTCCTTCGCAGCTCCCGGCTCATACAGAGGAGATGCAAATGAAGGGAGTGACCCTCCAAAAAAAAAAAGTGTCCTGTCCTTTTTATTGGATTAAGGAAAAAAAATAAACAAA
>NW_010144297.1:1775-2001 GCF_000699245.1 Pterocles gutturalis
CCCTCAGCCTCTATCTGCCGCTCTTCACCAGTCTGCTCCTCTCTTCTTATTTAAGATTTCTAAGAGTCCTCGACCTCGATCTGCCCCGGATTTACTTACCAACGACGTTTACTTTGCAATTTAATTAAAATTAAACCACTGCGATATTCTACACAATTCCTTTAGGGAAAGCTGCCTTTCTCTAAGGAGGAGAGAAAGCAGCTCAGTTTGCAACTCTGCCAAGAGC
>NW_010144298.1:0-4649 GCF_000699245.1 Pterocles gutturalis
CAAATAAGAAATAATAAGATATACAAAAAAATAAATATTTTCTTTATATAAAAAGAATGACACTTGTGTCACTTGCAAAGTGTTTTGAGAAAGACCAAAAAGAATAAAAGCTACACAATATTCACACTTACAACTTAAAGGACAAGTAATAATCACGTTAAACATTTCTGTAGGTTTGGCAGAATCAAAGACTGAGTACCTTCCCCAGACTCATGCTCCCCCAGTGACAGTTGATAAGAGAAGGAGAGAAACTGGGTTAATTCTTTCAATCCTTTCTTCATTAGTCTGTGACTCCATGACAGCTTAGATTAGTCTAATATGTGGTCCCATTAGACTCCATACAATTTGCTACATTATTTAATTCGGTGAAGAAATGTTTTGCATGCATGCAAATTCAGTGATCTGAACCTGAAGAGATGTCATAGTGTGCTACACTTTTAAATAATTTAGAGTTTGGAACATTTGCTGCTGACACACAAAATAGACACAGAAGCCTCTGAAGACCTTTGCTCCTTCTATGGTACATTTTGAAGTACTGAATAATTTGCTAAGAACTAGTACGTTATCACTTTAAAAAGGTTATTGTATTACTGTTGGAAATTCACACTGAATTAAATTCTGTTTCTCTGAAATGAATACTTAAAATCATACCAATTTCACAAGTCCAGGATTTTACTATAATTTTATATAAGTAATCGCATATTAATATAATGTGTATAAATATGTTAGATGCTCTATACAGAACTCAAACCGGTCTTGTACAAACTTCATAAATATCGTAACAAATATTTCAGGGATACCTTTACTAGACTTGTGTTTTCTGATAACATTTATTTTGTATTTTCCAGTAAAATTCAGCGTCAACTCTGAAGCATCACCAGTTATGTTTCTAGCTTGCCTAAGCTGAGTAAATGAACTTTCATAGCAAACACTAAAGATACAAACAGTTGATTTCTCCTGGGAGAATACACTAAAAAGAATTTACAAAATAAATAATGAGAAGTAGTGACATTGAAATAAACAGCAGAAACTGATTTTGTACAAATCCTTACAGTTTTGGATATTATAGAATCACAGAATCATAGAATCATAGAATGGCCTGGGCTGGAAAGGACCTCAAAGATCATCAAGTTCCAACCCCCCTGCCATGGGCGGGGACACCCTCCACTAGACCAGGTTGCTCAAAGCCTCATCCAGCCTGGCCTTGAACACCTCCAGGGATGGGGCATCCACAGCTTCTCTGGGCAACCTGTTCCAGTGCCTCACCACCCTCACAGTGAAAAATTTCTTCCTAATGTCTAGTCTAAATTTACCCTCTTTTAGCTTATACCCATTGCTCCTTGTCCTATCACTACACTCCCTGATAAAGAGTGCCTCCCCATCTCTCCTGAATCATAGAATGGTTTGAGTTGGAAGGGACCTTAGAGATCATCCAGTTCCAACCTCCCTGCAGAGACACCTCGTGTATACTCACTTCCTAGAACAGAATTCCTAACAACTCATCTTCGAAGATTTCAGAGTGAGAGTTTTCTCAGGAATTGTGTTTCCATACATGATACTGAACTTAAAAATTGCAGTGGAATTCCTATAAATTTTCCCCTTGGGTAGTTCCATACATAATACTATGCAGTTCTGTCATTACTGTGCAATCAATTCCTTAGAGAGGGCTTTGGTACTTGGCCTTTTATAACTTATTTAATGTTCCTACTCTCAATAGGGATATAAAGGTAATTGTTTAGGAACATCTCAAGTGGAAATCAAATCTTTTTGATTTCCCAGGAAAAAAGAATTGTGGCACCTGTCAAGGAAAATATTGCTGCAGAGTTGTAAAACATGCTCATCCTTGTAAATACCTTCTTGAGACAAGCTTCTTTATGGTTCTGAGGTGAGAAGCAGTGGACACAAGAAAATTTGACCCTCATTTTAAACACAAATTCTACAGAAACTCATTTAGTTACTCTCGCCCAGTGTCAGGAAACACTAGATTCAAAGGGAAGAGTGCATCTGTAAAAGTGGGGGAACATTTTCACTGTGGGAAAACACAGTTCCAACTCAACAGTTATTTATATCATCATGTTATGAGCTACTGCTCTTTATTAGTAGGACCATGTAGGTAGAAAAGATGCCAGGTGAGTGGAAAAGCTGGACACTGAAATGATTTCGGATTAAGAGGAACGAAAAACACTGCATGTTCATGACAACAGTTGTTGAGATAGCTCTGCTAGTTAATTTTGCATGGAGAAAATCCCAGAGTGCAATTTGATGATGCAGTGACATATGTTCGCATAGTTGCATATTTTGAAAGCCATGGGTGGATTTAAGGATTTGGACAAAGACCTTTAACTAGAAATGAATTCTAATATTGTACTTAAAAGAAAACAAACCAATTGTTGAACAGACAGTCAAGGAAGGATCATGGGATCATGCAGGCTGGAAGGGACCTCGAGAGACATCTGGTCCAGCTCCTGCTCAGAGGAGGAGCAGCTATAGGCTCAGGCCAGGTTGTGCAGCCTCTCTGGGCAGCTGGTTTCACCGCTTGACCATTCTCCAGGGAATTATATTCTTTGTGAAAATGTTATTTTATTAAATTGATACTGTATTACTGAGGCAGTCACAGTCACATTTCATGGGTGAGTACTAGATCCATGAGTGTAGAAACAGAGCTGGAGATGTTCTCAGTTGTTTTCAGAACAGAGACAATGTAATATGGCACAAGCAGAAATTCATTTTTTAGGATGGGGGGAAGGGAGGAGCATTACAAATCCATGGATGAAATCAGCTTATAAATTTAAGCTGAAAAGGAATGGTAGTAACCATTTTAAAAGCTTCAGTTCTCTTGAGGAAACTGCTTGGCCTAATTTCAGGCAAGAATGATCCATTAGAAATCCTCAGAGATATGGAGCGCCAAGCCAACCACTTCAGGAAGATATTTAAACAAGGCCCTGTGCCAGTAAGTGACTCAGTAAGCCACAGGTTTTGTGTGTGGTTTTTTTTCCTTCTCAAAATATTAAGTCACAGACAAAGTGCAGAAAGCTGTAGCAGAGATGGAAGGAACTGGGAAATATCTTCATTTGCAGCTGAGTGAGGATTTTTCTTTTGGAAGATCTTACACTTTTCTGCAAAATGTAATGCTTTTGTTTTGTCTCAAGAAAGTTGAAGCAAAACCTTTTATTTCAAATGATATCATAATGTGGTTTGTTTTGTGTTTGTGGTTTGGTTTTGGTTTTGATTTTTTTTTAATTTTTTTAATTGTGGCAAGAGATCAAGACCTTAATTTCCAAGTTCACCTTTGCTGCCTTCACCTCCTGTGGCACTCTGTGAGAGATGTGATGCTTGACAGAGCCAGGCTCCCCACCTTACCTGCATTTCCCACACTGGTCACCCAGGTGATCAACTCAAGGATGCAGAAGTCAGATAGGCGGAAGCACAATAGAAGAGGATACAGGTTTAACTGTATATCTACCCTTTTTGCTCGTGAGCACTACTGAGCAGGGGAGACCTACTTTAGGCACCCACTGTGTGACAGATGGAGGTTTGTGATGCTCTAAGCCACTGTTCCTTCTCTGCGTTGCACACACCACAAAGATTCACAAAGGACACAGAAACATAGCAAAAACCATCCAGATCTGTTCAACAAACCTGTTTCCTCCACTGTAGCTTCCATTGCAATTGTGGCTTTCACTTTGTCGTGTTTGTACCATGAAGGAGAAATTTCAGTGGAAGACATTGGAGGTCTGTCAGTAGCAAGCAATTGTGAGACCACAACCAGATGGAGAGGAGGGTGAGCTGATGACGTCTTTACCAGCAGATGCCACAGACCTGCCTGTGAGACCCAAGGTCCTTTGGGTGAAGAATAGAGAAGATCAGGCTGTACTGTCAGTATGACCTGGAGATCTGCTTGTGTCCAACCTGCTGAGGGGACTGCTGGAAAACAGTGCAACCTGCAGTCAGGTGTAAAAAAGGAAGTGTGGATTTTCTGTGAAAGCTTTCTGCCAAGCACCGACATCTCTGGGGTTATGTAGGTCTACAGTACCATTAGTTTCTGTCTTTCAGAGTTCAATAAATAATCAAAAGAACTACCCAAAATGCACATATTTCAGAGGAAAAAAACAACCCTGCTTTTTCCATTCCATTGCTCTCCGTACATGTCAGATTCCTGCAGAATGGTCCTAAAATACCATAGTTGTCAGTTATCAATATAAGGTAAAATTGTGAGGGATCTGTTGTATGTGGCCAAAAGCAGAATCAACCAAAATAATTGTAGAATTGTGATATCACAGAAGAGTGTCCTCCTCATTCAAGCTTTCATAGATTTGGTCAAAAAAACCAACAACTTTAACATCTGACTTGATCTAGCTTTTTAAAAGTCCAAACATAATCTCTTCATTTGATGCTGAGGATTATATTGGTATTACAATATTTAGGGAAAAGTGAAGATAGACTCATAACTTCTAAAACACGTAGGTAGCAGAACTGCATGCTGATAACCTGAGTTTGGAGGGCAGGAAAATGAACCAAAGTTCTTTTTACCCCATGCATTTAGTCAGTGTGGCACTCAGCCAGCAACACTAAATGTAATTAGGAAAATTCAAGTCTTCTAGGAACAAGGCTAGTCTTCAGTTTTCACCTCAGAAATAACTTGATTCCTG